>NC_059275.1:14722033-14764533 GCF_017591435.1 Portunus trituberculatus
CGATGAAAGGAGAAGAGATCAAGTTGAAGAGTCAGAGGAGAACGGGATGGAGAGGAAGAAAAGGAGGAGGAGAAGGAGGAGGAAGAGAGGAAATAGTGTGATGGTGCCTTTAGATACTGGGATTGGTGTGGGAGGAAAGGAAGGAGAAGGGTATGAAAGGGAGAGGAAAGAAGAAAGATACGGAGAAGATAGGGAAAAGGGGATGGAAAAGGTGGAAAAAAAGAGGAGCAAAATAAGGAAAGGAATGAAATGCAAGGAAAAAATAGAATAGAGAAGAATCAATAGAGAAAATGAAAATATAGAAGGATGGGAGAAAAGAAAAAGAGTGGAGATGGAGATAGAGAAGGAGATGGAGTTGAAGAAAGAGAAAGGAAAAGAATTATGAAAGGAAAGGAAAGAGAAAAAAGGAAGGAAGATAGAAATGAAAGGCGGGTCAAATAGGGCGGAAAGAGATGACAAAAAGAGAGGAAACGAAGAGAAGGAGGGAATAAAGAAAGGGTAAGAAGAGAACGATACTTACACAAGCAATCTTTATGACCTTGAAAGGCAGATTATTCAACGTGTTTTACGAGATACCTACTCTCTCTCTCTCTCTCTCTCTCTGTGTGTGTGTGTGTCTATTTCTCCTCGCCCCCCCCCTCTCTCTCTCTCTCTCTCTCTCTCTCTCTCTCTCTTTCTCGTAAGCCGCACCGTCAGGCCAGGGCTTTAAGGTTGTAAGAGTTTAATCTCATTGTCCGTGGTCTCAGTGTCATGTTATCCTCCTCCTTTTCTTTCCTTCCCTTTAGTTACTGTTTGTGCGTACATAAATTCCTTATGTAACCTCAACACCGTCTCCTTCTTCGCCTGTGTTTGTCAATCTAAGCATTTGAGTCTCTTGGTTTGTCTTGTTAATTGTCTTTTCCTTTGTTTTCTCTCGTCCATCTCATTTTTTCATCACTTGTGTTTTTCTCTCATTTCCAGGCTTGTTATTGCGTTTTTGTCTATTATTCGTTGTTGTTGGCTTGTATTTTGCTTTCCCTCTTCGCTATTTTCCTTTATTTTTTTCCCATTCTCAATCTCCGTTTTCATTTGACTTCTCTCTTTTTCAAAAAACGTGGTCTTTCATAAAAAAAAAAAAACGAATCTAAAGCTCTAAAGAAAAGAAGAGAGCTTCAAAAGATAAAGAATTAGAAACTTTTCCCCCTTAAACCTTTTTTTTGTGAATTTTTTCTCTTTTCTTCACATTAAACAATGCTTAACTTTTTAATCTCGTGACTAGTTTTACCGTCATATAATTTAGAACACAAAGATAATAAAGAAAATCATAGACAGCCAGAAGAATCAAACCCTAACATGATATAGACCAGAATTCTGAAACGCTTTGTTCTCCCACCATCATTACTTTCCAAGGGCTTCAGTTGAAGATATTTGTGCATTTAAGGGCATTTCTATGATTCTGCTAATACAATGGCAAGATTTTAGTTTATTAAAAGGAAAAAACTATCTTAGAAACCCTTCTAGTTGTCTCTGTGGTTTTGAAAAATTGCCGTGATGTGATTGGAAGGCGTTTCTCAATATGGGTGACAGATAGACACACTTCTCCACGCTAGACGATGCTCAGCTGTTTAGATCTCGATAGTATTTATTTTAGAATCGAACGCTGAAGAAGAAAAAATGACAACCAAAGCATTTAAACACGAATACTACTAATAAAAAGTTAAAAGATGCTCAAAATTTCCTGTAAGTATATTTCTGCTCCACACTATTCAATGAGACACCTGAGGAATGAAACATGGGATGAAAATAGAAGATCTCCATCTCGCAAGACGATCTGATTTTTTACATGCCTTTTTATCCCATTGGCTGACCTCAGGAGCTTCCCAGACTCTTACAAGACACTTCTGACCTCTCTTTTTGCCCTAATTCTGTAACACGCACTACTGAGAAGGGTGCCGGGGAGCTTGTAGGGGTTCAAAGGTCAAGTATTATCCAGCTGCTAAACGAGATGAGAGTTACGTTCACAAACACGAAGATGGAGCTTAAGAGAGCGCGTGACGGGCGTCCAAAAGGTTAAGTGCGTGTCGCGTAACTCTACAAGATTGTGTCCTCTTGTCGCCTCGTTTTTGTATCTGCTTTGCTGGCTCGCTGGCTCGCTCTCTCACCCTCACCCTCTCTCTCTCTCTCTCTCTCTCTCTCTCTCTCTCTCTCTCTCTCTCTCTCTCTCTCTCTCTGGTCTTTCCTTCCTACTCCATCCATCCTTTCTTCAGATTTAGTTTCAGCTTTCTCAATATTTCTTTGCATTTTTATGATTTTGCTATCCTACTTCTCTCTCTCTCTCTCTCTCTCTCTCTCTCTCTCTGCCCCCCAGCACGGTCTACAGTGCCTCCCACACAGGCCTCCCTTTAATATGTTGACGTAATATCTTAAGCCCACGTCTCCTCGCAGCCTCATGTTAATGAAGCAGACTAAAAATGGACGGAAATATTTTCCCGCCACACAGCATAAGCTAGAAAAATGTATTTCCTTGTGTCTACATCATGAATAAAAAACTACTCAAAATAATGTCTCTTTTCTCAGTGTATCTAAATCTGTTTTTTTTTCCTATATCTCTATGTATATGTGTCTCATCCTTGTGACAAATACAGTAGCTTTTTCTATTCATTTACTGTGTATGGACAAAATTGCTTTCTTACTTCACTGGATTAACAAGAGTATTTTCCTAAATCTCCAAACAATAAAGCATATTCTTATTATTTACATGCGCTCTTTGTAAATGGAATGACTTAACTACATCATCGTATAAAGAATATGAACATTTTCCAGTCTCTCCCTGTAATGCATCGAAAAACAACTATAGCTACTCCATTTCCTGCATTTTTCATCACTTCTGTAAACATTAACATCTCCTCCTGTCTTAAATGAAAACTTATTAATGAGACTTTCCTATCATTTACCACGAATAACAAATACTCCCTGCACCATTGAAGGAAATTATAAACTGAGACGAAAAAATCTTAATTATCGATAAACATAAAAAAACAACATTTACATTTCGCTTCATCACAGCCTGAATAACATCGCAGTTAAAGCAAATCCCTCCACGTAGACAAGGTAAACTACTCCATATAAATAAGTCACAATATGTCTGTAAGTAAACTAATGCAAATCCCAGCACGCAAAGAGGTCAAATTAATCTCTGTAAGTCTAGGAATAAACTAAATAGAAGCTTAATTACCGTAAAAAATACATAAAAAGTAAACCTGAACCCCTGCTAACATAACTATGAAGGAAACTATAAACTATAAAGAATAAAACTAAAGCTGAACTAAACACAGAGAATAAAATAAAGCCAAACGAAATATAAATGAAAACCAAAGCTAAACCAATATGAATAAAACGCTAAAGATTGATTTAATACAAAAAACACTAAAGCTAATTCAAATATAAAGGAAAAATTAAGGAAAGCAAAAATATAAAACCTAACCTAACCTAACCTAACCAACCCAAACCTAACTTAACTTAGCCAAATTTAACTTAACGTAACCTAACCTAACCTAACCTAACCTAACCTAACCTAACTTAACCTAACCTATCCTATAAACTTCACCTAACCCAACCCAACCTAACCTAACCTAACCTAACCCAACCCAACTTAAGTTAACCAAGCCTAACTTAACTTAACCAAATTTAACTTAACCTAACTTAACCTAACCTAATCAAACCTAACTTAACCTAACCTAACCAAACCTAACCTAATTTAACCCAACCCAACCTAACCAAACCTAACCTAACCTAAACAAACCTAATCTATCCTAAGCTCTAAACTAAACAAAGAAAAACCAACAGAACTAAAAAACAAAAAAACAAGGTCACCTAAACAAGCACAACCAAATCTCTCCTACAGTACGTCTCAACAGGCATAAACAAACACAAACAAAAGGCTGACAAACAAAAGAAAGCCACCCCCAAACACTCTCTCTCTCTCTCTCTCTCTCTCTCTCTCTCTGACTGTCGGTGGCGTTAAAGCGGAAGCTCTTGTTTTGTAGGCATTATATTCGTGTTTATGTCGTATCTATTCATTCCGAGAGGGAGGCTGTGATTTGGGTCAGTAGGTGATGGTGGTGGTGGTAGAGGAGGAGGAGGAGGAGGAGGAGGAGGAGGAGGAGGAGGAGGAGGAGGAGGAGAAGGAGGATGGGGAGAAGAAGGAGGAAGAGGGGAGGATAAGGAAGCGGAGGAGGAGGAGGCCGGACGTTCCGAGGCTAACATGACCTTGAACAGAGAGAGAGAGAGAGAGAGAGAGAGAGAGAGAGAGAGAGAGAGAGAGAGAGAGAGAGAGAGAAAGAGAGTTATTACAGCCGTAGAGAGAATAAAGGAAGCTCTCACTGATATGACCAGGCCACAATGTACATCCACACCCATAAATATATTACTTCATCACACTTTATGGCTCAGAGAGAGAGAGAGAGAGAGAGAGAGAGAGAGAGAGAGAGAGAGAGAGAGAGAGACGTGAGGGACTGGGTGGGGCTGCGCAGGAACGTCACGAGTAGGCTGAACTGGCAGAACTGCAGAAGGCTCAGTAGAGGAAGCGGGCGGGGAGAGGGAGAGCGGGAAGTAGGTAGGGAGTGGGCTGGAAGTGGTGGAGTAAATCTGGGTGGAGCTGGGCGGGGTTCGGATGGACCAGAGAAAGGGGGGAGAAGGACGTTAGAGAGAGAGAGAGAGAGAGAGAGAGAGAGAGAGAGAGAGAGAGTGGCGGTGAGGGCTGACTGAACGAAGCTAGTCAAAGGGGAGAAGTGGAGAGGGGGAAGAAGAGCTCTGTGTGGAGGGGAGGAGGAATGGTGGTGTGATGGAGGTAGGGAGGATGGGAGACGGTATGTGGAGGAGACGGCAATGTTGTAACTGATGGAGAGGGGAGGTTTGGGAGGGTGGGGAGAGGAGCTAGGGAGTGGGAAGAGGGATTTGGGAAGGGGAGGAGCGGCGGCTGTTTTGGGAGGGAAGGAGAATGGGTGGAAAATGGGGGGCTGTGAGGCAGTGAGCAGAGGAGGATGTGAGGTGCCGGGTGCAGGACAGTGGGTGAGGGGAAGGGAAGGAGCAGGGGGAGAGTTGCGCGGGGAGGAGTGAAGTGGTTGGCGAGGAGAGGCAGGGGGACAGCGGGGCGAGGCGTGAAGTAAGGCTGCGCGGGGCACCAGGATCAACATTTTGGGGCTGGAGCTCACTACACTGAGGCTGTGACCAAGAGGAGGCGACGCGGTGCTGCAGTGGCCCGCCCGCCTCGCCTTGCCTCGCCCTACCCCGCCCTGCCTCTCCCTTCTTGTCCGCCCTGCCTGTCCTGCTTTCTGCCACACTACCCAGATTGAATGAACTAATTAAATGACTCATTAGTATTAACAAAATGATGTGATCCTCTAATGGTGTTACTGTGGCTCTCCCTCCCCCTCCCCCCGCGGCTGTGACCTTGAGGGACACGCCCTGCACAGCCTTACGCACACACACACACACACACACACACACACACACACACACACACACACACACACACACACACACACACACACACACACACACACACACACACACACACACACACACACACACACACACACACACACACACACACACACACACACACACACACACACACACACACACACACACACACACACAAACATACATAATGTTGATACTCACGTCCTGGTCGTCTTCTCAAACTCTGAAAGGTCTTACAAAATATTAAGTGTAATATTATATTCACAAAGATATTCATATTAAATCACAAGTTTAATTTTCAACACAGGCAGGTTTATTACCTATCTATTTAAAAATATCACTTAATTACATGATGCTTGTTAAATATGTGCCATCCTTCATGTTACGTAGGTTGCATATACTATAATATATATATATATATATATATATATATATATATATATATATATATATATATATATATATATATATATATATATATATTCATCTCAAATGCAAGAGTGAGCAAGTACGTAGTTAAGCAAGTCTACTGTGATCCAAATGATCCACAAAAATATGGTGAGTAACTCGATACATAGTAATGAGCTTACCTCTCCACCTCAAGACTTGGACAGAAAAAGTCATGCCAAAAATACAATGCAGAGAAACTCTATAACTGCTCAAGAAAGATGGAACAAAGTACGCAGACCAACATTCCCAGACGAGTGCCGAGAGACGCAGAAAAATCGAAAACCAGAGAATTGTTGCCATTTTTAGAAATTTCATAAAAAAAGGCTGAAACACTCCCGGTGTGAAAAGCTGGTGAGGTGCAGAAGTGATCGTTCAGAGTCAAATTGCAGTGCTCGCTCGAGGAAAGCAGGAAGATGGGAGGGGGGCATAGGACGAGGAGGAAGAGGAGGAGGAGGAGGCGGAGGAAGGAGGAGGAGGAGGAGGAGGAGGAATTTAGAAGGGGAAGAGGAAGGTGAGAAAATGTATTCTGAGGGAGGAGGAATAGAGATTGTGAAAAAATCATGCATATTTAAGAGAGAATTACTGTAAAATGAATGGAAGTGTAAGGAAGACAACTAACGGGTGGCAAAGTTACTGTCTCTCGTCACCAAACGCTTGACCATTTCACTCCTCGCTTTCCGAACACAACACCGCTCGGATCCTGCTCTTGAGGCGCAATCCTTCCCTTCCTCAGCGCAGTGAAGGAGAGAAAAGATGGAACGGTGCCAGGTAAATTTACGGCCTAATTTGTATGTTTCCCAATTTATGTAATTTGCATAATCTAGTTTGTGGGGCGGCGATGTAATGAGTGTGCGTCAGAAAGATGGTGATGAGTCCCGTCGTGATGAGTAAACCAGGTCATGCCGCTCTAATGAGTAGGGGATCTTTCTACTGAATTTATTAGGTGCGGCGGAAGGCTCACGTGTCTCGAATAGCAGAGAGTGTTGACTGTTGTTACTGATTCAAGGTGATCGCGTGCTGAGGAGTGGCGGCAAAGAGAATTTAAGTCTGTTATTGTACAAGATAATGACGAGTATTGAATTTTTCAGTCTTTATAGTAACACTTTATGTTAATTTTGACATAAGTAATGAAATATGTTATAGTCTATGACGAGTTTGTTTTTTGTTATGATCTATTTTGCAATGATTTGTTGTGACGATAGAACGATTAAAAAACGTTATAGATTTGATCGACTTTATTAATTTATTTATCTATTATTTTTGGGATGTTTTTCGTAACATAATTCTTCGATGCAATTTCAATAAAAGCATAAAAGTTATTGAACAGCTTACGATGATCTCATGGCAGTCATTTTCGACATTCTACAAATCTGATAAAAGCGCACGTGAAATCTGCATGGCGCACTGGTATCACTGCAGGCCACGCATCGCCTCTCATCGTGTGGCCGGAAAAGAAGTGTTTGCCGCCACGCTCCGGACACCGCCGCCTGCTGTCGATCATTACCACGGTTACAATGTCATAAACAAATTAGAGGCAATCGCAAATCATCTCTTTTTGACTAATATTGATCCCGGCGGGAATATGACAGAAACACGACTAACTTAAGGAAAAAGAACTAAGTATGCATTAAGTGAGAATGAGTTAATGACAGACGGAGGATGTGGTGCGGCCTTCACTCCACGCCTCCCAACCACACACCAGAAACACCACGCGATGAGCTGTGACTAACTATAGATTAGCTTATGATTGACGAGGGGAAGGGTCTATATGGCGGTGTTACGTCGCTATGTGTGTAAAGTGTTGTTATAAGTGGGTGGAGATAGAGGAGGGAAGGCAGCTGTAACTCTCCCTTCCCACGCCTTCCCTTGAGTCGAGAGAGTTAGGGATGAGGGAATGGAGTTGGGTCGCGGCGGGAGTGTGGCTGGTGACTCAAGGAACAGACAGACATGCCGGGGGGCGAGCGACCGCTGCCACGCGAGACACTGAGGTGGCGGCCATACCAGGAAACTTTGGGAGGCGGAAACAAGTAAGTCTGGAAACTGTGACGTCATGCCCGAGATGCCAAAAGTCCGGCAGGCGCCTCGTCTTGAAAAGGAGGAGGAAGAGAAAGAAATAATGGAACTAAAATGCAGCCGCTATGTAATGTAGACTCAACTAGATAATTTAATGAGAAACTTTGCTACTCAAGGAATTTATAATAGCCAAAAGAATATTTATGGTAAGAATGATAATAAGAATAATGAAGATTCCAAGATCCTAAGATTACCATTGTGTGTGTGTGTGTGTGTGTGTGTGTGTGTGTGTGTGTGTGTGTGTGTGTGTGTGTGTGTGTGTGTGTGTGTGTGTGTGTGTGTGTGTGTGTGTGTGTGTGTGTGTGTGTGTGTGTGTGTGTGTGTGTGTAACTACCTACTTTATGATATTATATTATAAGATTAGCAAAGAAATTTAGCTAATACATGCAGATAATTTAACCTCCCACTGTCATGTAATTCAGTGAAGATAAGAAGAAATCATACCAATAGTAACAGCAGTAGTAATAGTAATAGTAATAGTAGTAGTAGTAATAATAATAATAATAATAATAATAATAATAATAATAATAATAATAATAATAATAATAGTAAAAGCAATGAAGCAATGATATAAATAGTAAGAACAGTAATAATAGTGATACTGATAAAATAACCAACATAACTACCTTCCAGTCAGTGTGTGTTGTGTGAAGTGTTCCAAGTGTTCCAAGATACAACTCTTCTAAACGCTATAACAAGTCAATGCACGTCTTCAGAGAGTCTATAGATGAAAAAAAAAAAAAATCTTGCTAAATATGTAAGTAAAAAATATCAAACGGCCACAAAAAATTTAACTAACAAAGAAAAATACAAACAAACCCACAAAATCACACACTCGATAGACAAAAAAAAAAAAAAAAAAAAAATAGTAATAAATGAAAAAGACAAAAAAAAAAAAAAAAATAACAAAGAAGCAATTATATGAGAAAATACAACCAGAAAAATCACATGCAGAAAAGTAAGACTACAAGAAAAAGAGAGAGAGAAAGAAAAAGAGAGCCAGACAGAGGTAATAGAAGAGTGACAGATCAAGAACAGAAAACGGAATTGAGAGAAAACGCAGTCTGCAAGATGGCCGAGCGTGGGAAACGTTAGGGAATTGAAACTAATTTGACTACAAGTTATCGGTAAGGAGTGATCAAAAATATTAAAAGATGAAGGGACGGAGGGATGGGTCATGGAGGAGGAAAGGAGGAGGAGGAGGAGGAGGAGGAGGAGGAGGAGGAGGAGGAGAAGGAGGAGGATGTGAATGAGAAAAATAATCAGGAAGTGAAAGGAGAAATAAAGAAATAAGCAAAAGAAAATGTGAGAGAATGATGAAGATGAGAAGGAAGAGAAACAAAAAGGAAGAGAAAACCAGGAGAAAAGAAAATACATTATAAAAAAGAAGGAAAGAAAAGGAATTACCAGAGAGAGAGAGAGAGAGAGAGAGAGAGAGAGAGAGAGAGAGAGAGAGAGAGAGAAACAGACAGACAAAATTTACTAGAGAACGCGAAGGTAAGGAAACAGGCAAGAGAAACAGTGAATAAAAGAGGAAGAAAGAAGAATGAGTGAGAGTGAAGATAGAAATTAATGAAATGAGTTAAAGAGAGAGAGAGAGAGAGAGAGAGAGAGAGAGAGAGAGAGAGAGAGAGAGAGAGAGAGAGAGAGAGAGAGAGAGAGAGAGAGAGAGAGAGAGAGAGAGAGAGAGAGAGAGAGAGAGAGAGAGAGAGAGAGAGAGAGAGAGAGAGAGAGAGAGAGAGAGAGAGAGAGAGAGAGAGAGAGAGAGAGAGAGAGAATTATACGATGATAAAAACAGGAAAAAAATGAAAAAATGAAATATAACAAAATGGAGGTTTAATGATTCAGGAGAAGGAGGAGGAAGAGGAGGAGGAAGAGAAGGAAGCAGAAAGAAAGAGAGAAACATTGAAAAGAGAAGAAAAGGATGATAAAGAAAAAGTTTTCAGTGTTAAGGTAATTGAACTAAAAAATAAAGAAAAATAAGAAAGAGAAGGACGAGTAAAGAATGAAGAGGAAAAAAAAGGAAAAGGAGAAGAAATGTAGAAGGCATAATGGAGAGTGAATGGAACGAGGTAAAGGAGAGGAGGAGGAGGAGGAGGAGGAGGAGGAGGAGGAGGAGGAGGAGGAGGAGGAGGAGGAGGAGGAGGAGGAGGAGGAGGAGGAGGAAGAGGAGGAGGAGGAGGTGAGGAATAGTTGAAGGGATGAAGCGCAAAGGAACACAAGGAAGGACAAACAGCAGCAGACCTTTTGGCCCTGGTGTGGCTGTTTGTGATAAGAAATAGAGAATGCTGGGAAAAAAAATGGAGAAGATGAAGGGAAGAGAAAGGAGTGTTAGTGTAAGGGAATAGCGTCAAGGGGGCCAGGGGTGCAGGGATGAGGGAGGACCTACCCCAGCGCGGGTCACCTCTTCTAGGCCGTCGTCGGCTTCCTGAAACGACCAAAACAACTCAACATAACACGTCACGAGGAAGACACACTCACACGACACCACCACCACCACCACCACCACCATCACCTGTCTCTCCCTCCCTCCATGCTGCAATGCTTCACCTCCCATGGCCCGAAGTATTTCATTATCATCCCACTGCACACCGGTTATGATCACTACACTTGCACTCACCACACACACACACACACACACACACACACACACACCAGATAAGTGTCTGAGCAGAGGCTGGAGGGGACTCGTTTCAGTGGCGGCGAGCGGCCAGAGTCAGCCGGTGCTCTGAGGGGCGGGAGGCGGAGGAGAGGAGAGGAAGCTGACGAGTATTCTTGAATGCTTGCTTCTCTCTCAGTACTGGTTCCAGAGGCCACGGAAGTGATTTGTTGCTTTATCATGGGAGTTTTTATCCACTGATAATTAAGAACCCCTGCTAAGCTATCGTTTGCTATGGAAAATGATAATAAAATCATGCCAAACTATTCCTTAATTCATGGTAACTTTAAATAATAATCTTTCTCCCACTGATAATAAAGAGTCTTTGCTAAACTATCGTCAAGAATTCACTTAAAAGTGGTTTTCCTTCACTGATAATGCAGAATAATTGTAAAAATATTGCTATAAATATAAAATAATAAAAATAAAGAAAATAAATTAAAATAATACTAGCATTCTTTTATTGACAATGTATAATTCTTGGTAAACTATCATTTACAGTCACTAGAGCATGTTGGAAGTGGTCAAGACAAGACACAGGAAAATTCAGGAAAACAGACCAATAATTTGAGTTCTGCGGATTACTAACTTTATACTGCCCAGCCCGCCTCTACAACACTGCCTTTGTGTCACTCGGAGAAACAACAGGATTGTCATGAGAAGAGGCGTACCTCCACACACGTAAATGTTAACTTTCTGTGTAAGATAAGAATAAAAGATTACTTAACTTATCTCCATACCTAATGTACAGAAAAGACTAGTGTCATGCAACCAGGAAGTTACTTACATGTCAATACGTATTTTTTATGGAAGAAACTGAAGACTAAAGGGAAACAAGTCACATAATAAACGTGTGTGTGTGTGTGTGTGTGTGTGTGTGTGTGTGTGTGTGTGTGAGAGAGAGAGAGAGAGAGAGAGAGAGAGAGAGAGAGAGAGAGAGAGAGAGAGAGAGAGAGAGAGAGAGAGAGAGAGAGAGAGAGAGAGAGAGAGAGAGAGAGAGAGAGAGAGAGAGAGAGAGAGAGAGAGAGAGAGAGAGAGTGCACTCTTCTCTCCTATTCTCAAGCCATTCACAGAATTACACGCTTCCTTTGCAAAATATAATTAATCTGTCAGGATTCAATTTGAGGCCCTGCAGGCAAGCCCTCGGGGACCTCCACTCCAACTCATTCTCTCTCTCTCTCTCTCTCTCTCTCTCTCTCTCTCTTTCTCTCAGAGAGTAAGGGCGAGGAATGTTTACTGCTACTGTTATTAAGATCAAGAAAAGAGATACTCGTGAAGGGACGCGTCTGAACTAGAAGGTCTGGGCGTGTCGGAGGCGGGAAGTGGGCGGGAAGCGGGCGGGGAGTGGGTGCGGAAGCGGGACTCCCTCTCTTTACTAAAACAACGCTAATCTCATATCACGATAAAACGATAAACCGTAATGAAAAAAAAGTTATGTTTAGTTATTTTTTTACAACAATTAAACTGATACAATAACTTGGTGTATCGTGCGTGATGGCTGCATGTTATTTGATTATTTTTTTTGTGGGGGTTAGGGAGAGCCCGCAACTACATTTTATTCCAGTTTAAAAGCACTTACGATTAATCTCCTGACGGTGCAGGGTCGGCGGGGGCTCAGGGCTCAGCGATTCAGTTCATGCAACATTACCCGCGTGACGCACCGTTTGGCAGCGCATCAAAAGTGGCGCCATCTATTAGACACTAAAAGCCAAAGTCTGATCTCGGTGCCCGCTAATTTCTCGATCTTACCTTCTCCATCTATTTATGTTTCTGTTATGCAACTTTATATTTTTCAACATTTTTTCTGTCTATATATTCATCTACTTACCGCTCTATCTATCTACCTTCTCTCTGTCTATTTACTTATCTTTCTATCAGTCTATGTGTCTACTTATTCATCTATTTCTTCGTGCTCTACTTTTACCCATCTACAGCCTTCCTCGTTCAATTTCTACCCATTAGTCTTTTCCGCTCTATTCTACGCATCTACAAACTTCCTCGTTCAATTTTACACATTTACGAACTTCTTCGCTCTAATTTCACGCATCTACAGCATTATTCGCTCTATTCCTAAGCACACACAGATTTCTTCGCTCTATTCTAATCTGCTTCGTTCTGTTCCTACGTACCCACCGCTTTCTTTGCTCTATTCTAACATTCTTCGATATATTTCTGCGCATCCACTCTTACACACAGCTTCCTCAGGCGTTCCACAAGCTATCTAATTCCACCTCTACCTATACACTCTTCTCCATTCCCCATCACAGCGTCTCACAATGCTCCCAGCCTCTCCCCAGCTCCGCCAACCCACCGCAGGTCTCCACAGCTCCCCGGGCTAATGAAAGACAAATAAGGGAATGAATCAGAAAGGCGCCAAGGACTCCACGGTGGAACTCAAAGGCACACGAACCCATAAAGGTCACCCTCTAACCCTACTCGATCCCCTTCTCCTGAGGATTGAAGGTTTCGATTAAAAAAGGGCACCCAATTTTCTGCGAAGGTGAAAAGAAAGTTAGTTTTATTATTTTTTATTTCTTTGTGGTAGTAAGTTTATTTATCTATTATTATTATTATTACTATCATATCTTATTATTTTTATTATTGTCATTTCATCTACTTTAAGGTTCTATTATTTCCATCTACGTATTGCTGGTTCAAGATTCTAAAAGTTACAGAGTTAAGATTTATCGAGGTGAAAACTTGTGGTACCTCAGTTTTTTTCCTTTTCCTTCCTTTTTTTCTCTCCTTTTCATTGCTCACTCGCTTCCTTCTTTCCTGTTTTATCAGTTCTCTCTTTTCTTTTTCTCCTATTCCCGTCAGTCCTCGACAACTTCTCCTCCAACCTCCTATTCACTTTCTCTTCTTCTTCTTCTTCTCTCTCTCTCTCTCTCTCTCAGGCAGGGCAAACAAATACAGGAAGGGTGACATTGTTAGGTGTGTAGGGGACAACTATTAATAAAGAACAACGAAGAGACAAGAGAGAGAGAGAGAGAGAGAGAGAGAGAGAGAGAGAGAGAGAGAGAGAGAGAGAGAGAGAGAGAGAGAGAGAGAGAGAGAGAGAGAGAGAGAGAGAGAGAGAGAGAGAGAGAGAGAGAGAGAGATATATACACAGTGACTTTAAACACACAAGTAAACGTACAGAGAAGTCAAACAAACTAATGAAAAGATTAAATAAAGCTTAGTAAAGTTAGTGAGAAAAATAATTAGATTAGACAAAAGTAAAAAAAATATGAACACTAAATGGAACACCTTAGAAACACACACACACACACACACACACACACACACATACACACACACACACACACACACACACACACACACACACACACACACACACACACACACACACACACACACACACACACACACACACACACACACACACACACACACACACACAGAGGACGTGGTCGTAAAGATAAGAAAAAAACAACAACAATAACAATATATTCAATGAAAGGGTTTAAATCGAATCATTGTTTGGTTGAAGTATTTCAGGTAGAGGCCCAGAGGAGGAGGAGGAGGAGGAGGAGGAGGAGGAGGGAAGGATGTATCAATATAAAAAGGAAAAAAAAAATAGGAAAAGAAAACTAATGGATAACAACGAGACAAAAACAGGAAAAGACGGAAAGGAAAAATACGGAATAGGAGGAAGAAGACTAAAGGAGGAAGACAAAAGGAGAAAAAAACACATAAATAAGAGAAAGAAAGATGTTAGAAAAACGGAAAACACAAGAAAATGAGTGACAAAAATGAAAACAACAAGAACATTTAACACAACTGAGCAGAAACAAGAAAAAATAATAACGAGTCAAAAGAGAAAACTAAGAAGAAAAACAGAATAACGAGGAGGAAGAGGAGGAGGAAAAAGGGGAGGAGGAGGAGGAGGAGGAGGAGGAGGAGGAGGAGGAGGAGGAGGAGGAGGAGGAGAAGGGCCTACGTACCGAGGACTGTGCGGCAGTGTGGTCAGTAAGCGATGAGGGACTGAGGGACACCGTGACGAGAGAGGAGACGTCCCGCTCGACGCGCTGCAAATAACCGGCCGTGAGGGACGAGGAGGAGGAGGAGGAGGAGGAGGAGGAGGAGGAGGAGGAGGAGGAAGAAGAAGAGGAGGAGGAGAAAAGGAAGAGGAAGAAGAGGAGGAGGAAGAGAAGGAGGAGGAGGAGGAGAAAAGGAGGAGGAGGGAGAGAGGAAAAGGGGGAGAGGCGAAGGAGGAGAAGGAGGAGGGTGAAAGGAAGCGGAAGAGGAAATGAAACGAATATAAAAGGAGAGGAGATGATGAGGGGAGAGAAAGATGAAAACAAGATCATGAAGAGATGGAAGAAGAAAAAGAAACTGAAATAAAAAGAGGAAGAAAAGAAACAACAGAAAGAAGAGGAGGAGAAGAAAAAGGAAAGGAGAGAAAAAAAAATCAAAAGAGAAGATGAAGCACAATGAGGAGTAGAATAAACAATGAGAAGAGAAAATGGAGGAGGAAAAGGAAGAAGAAGAGGAGAAGAATGAGAAAAAAGGGGAGGAGGAGGAAAAAGAGGAAAAGAACGAAAAGAGATGATGAAAAGAGACGAAAAGAAGAGCAAACGGAAGAGGAGAAGGAGGAGAAGGAGGAGGAGGAAAGGAAAGAACACCAAGAGAAAAATAAAAGAATGTAAAAGGAGATAAAGATGAAGATAGCAAGAGAAGATAAGAAAATAAAATCAAAATAAGAGAAGAGAAGAGAGTTGAAGGAAAATAAGACCAATACGGGAGAGAGAGAGAGAGAGAGAGAGAGAGAGAGAGAGAGAGAGAGAGAGAGAGAGAGAGAGAGAGAGAGAGAGAGAGAGAGAGAGAGAGAGAGAGAGAGAGAGAGAGAGAGAGAGAGAGAGAGAGAGAGAGAGAGAGAGAGAGAGAGAGAGAGAGAGAGAGAGAGAGAGAGAGAGAGAGAGAGAGAGAGAGAGAGAGAGAGAGAGAGAGAGAGAGAGAGAGAGAGAGAGAGAGAGAATGAAAATATGAGAAAATACTAATAAATGAAAATGCATCTTGACGAAAACTAGAGAGAGAAATGTAGTAAAAAATATGAAAGTCAGGATTTTGATGAGAAATTCGTGACACATTAGGAGAAAATAAAAAGGAAGAATAGAAAAAGAGTTAATGAAAGAGAAGAGAAGAAAAGGGAATCATTGTATTAGAGGAGGATGAAGAAGAGGATAAGGAAGAGGAGGAGGAGGAGGAGGAGGAGGAGGAGGAGGAGGAGGAGGAGGAGGAGGAGGACGAAGAGGAGGAGAGGCAGCAGCAGCATTAAGTATGAACGGGACGCCACCTTCTCGCTTGCAAAGGAAGTCCCAGAGAGAGAGAGAGAGAGAGAGAGAGAGAGAGAGAGAGAGAGAGAGAGAGAGAGAGAGAGAGAGAGAGAGAGAGACTGAGGGGAGACACTGGAGGAGGCACCGAAGAAGGCTTCCTGGTGAGGGAGCGGCGCAACTCCACTTCCCCTTCAAAGTCAGGTGGAAATAGGGAAGTGGAGACGTAGGGCAGACGAGTAGAGGCGAGTGGCGGACGGCGAGTAGAGAAACCAGTGGAGAAACGAGTGGAGACTTTATTTAGGTGGACGAGTGGAGAACGAGACGAGAGTGGAGGCCAGTGGAAATGAGGGTGGCGGAGCGAGTGGAAGCAATTTAGGTTTAGAAGAATCGAGCAGCAAAGTGGAGTTTTTCTT
Source organism: Portunus trituberculatus (assembly GCF_017591435.1). Lineage (NCBI taxonomy): Eukaryota > Metazoa > Arthropoda > Malacostraca > Decapoda > Portunidae > Portunus > Portunus trituberculatus. The sequence goes on from NC_059275.1 coordinate 14,738,371, forward strand.
CTGTTTAGGTGGACAGCGAGTGATAGCGAGTGGAGATTTTATACATGTGGAGTGGAAGCGAGTTGCAGTACGTGTGGAGACTAACAGGGAGGAGCAAGTGAAGGGCAAGTTGAGGAGAGCAAAGGGCGAGTGGAAGCGAGTGGAGGAGGCGAGTGGAGGAGGCGAGTAGAGCTTTACATAAGGAAGTCAAGTATAAGCGTGTCCAGATTAACAGTGAGAATTAATGAGAGGGAAAAAAAGGATGTAAAAAAGGCAAAATAATGTTGTAGGCATCTATATCAAAATATTCTACAAACATTAAAAATAGTTCTTCAGAAATGTATAAAGCTCAAAATGGATGGCTATATCTAGTAAAATAGTAAAATAGTCTGAAGTTGTACACACACACACACACACACACACACACACACACACACACACACACACACACACACACACACACACACACAGCCTCTAATATCAATAACAATAGCAACTGCAACATTCAAAAATAAACTTGAACTGAAAGATAAACAAAACAAAGCCATGAAACTCTACAACACACCAATAAAATAAGACCAATAAAATCAGAACTAGTGAAAAAAAAAGAGAAAACACGAATATACAATCTAGACTGCCACAAAAAGCTGCGTCGGGAACATTAGGTGAAGGAAACATTAGAGGGAAACAGAGAGAGAGAGAGAGAGGATAAAAAAAACACCCAATTTTCTGACTCCTGACAAGAAAATCGCCCAGACTCGCAGCTTAGTGACCCGCTTCGCTTTGCCCCGCCTTTTCCGACCCTCCCTGCGTCGCCCTACCCTGATACAGCTTAATAAAGGAATCGGGGAAGAACAAACGGCTCCCATGACTTTGGTGTATAGTTCCTGCGTTCCTGGTGACTTGTATTAGGGGTGGAAGGGGTGGGAAGGGATGATAGGCGTGGAGACAAAGGTGGAGGTAAGAGTTGGAGGGGAGATGGGGAGGAAGAGCTGAAGGGGAGGAAGGGAAAGGGAGGAAAGTCAAAGGGGATTCAAACATATCTAGATCGACAACGTAATATCGAAAAACACGTTGGCATGTCAGATTGAATAGTTTGTTTTTGACTCTGACATGTTAGCGACGAGTTTGTGACGGTTTGATAAGTAGTAGTAGTAGTAGTAGTAGTAGTAGAAGTAGAAGTAGAAGTAGTAGTAGTAGTAGTAGTAGTAGTAGTAGTAGTAGTAGTAGTAGTAGATGTGTTCAGCTTTCTCGGCCTCCTATCCATTCTCCTCTATCAAATCTAGGCCTTTTCTCCCTTCCTCCTTGCTTTCTTCTCATCTCTCTCTCTCTCTCTCTTCTCTCTCTCTCTCTCCCCCTTCCTCTCTGCGCCATCCTCTCCGCCTCATCCTTTTCATCTTCCTTCCTTCCTCCTGGCCTCATGCCTCCATGGAGCACTGAGGCAAACACGGAGAGAGAGAGAGAGAGAGAGAGAGAGAGAGAGAGAGAGAGAGAGAGAGAGAGAGAGAGAGAGAGAGAGAGAGAGAGAGAGAGAGAGAGAGAGAGAGAGAGAGAGAGAGAGAGAGAGAGAGAGAGAGAGAGAGAGAGAGAGAGAGAGAGAGAGAGAGAGAGATATTCATATTATACTTGACAACTCTTATTTAACTTTCCAAAACTCTCTCTCTCTCTCTCTCTCTCTAAATTTTCTATTCTTTTCGCGAGTCTGAGCTGTATTTTCTCTCCGCCTGATATGACACCAAAAATTCTCGTTTCTCTTGCTCCTCTCACTGCTTGAATTCTTCCTCCATTTTCTCGCCTTTTTACTTTCGGCCACTTATTCTCACCGTATCATGACGCAAATATTCCTCTTAGTTTGTCTGGTGTTTGTAGTTTAAATATTTTCTTTTTATTTTGTTATTGTCCTTCTGTTGTCAATGTTTCTTATTTCTTCATTTTTGTTTTCGTTAGGTTTTTTTATAATTTTCATACTTCTCTGAGATATTTGTGTTTGTTAAATGTTTAAATTTCTTCATGTTTCTTCTGTTATTATTATTATTTTTTTTGTTCATCTTTTCACATTTCCTTTACTTTTTCTTTTCATTCTTTTCTAATATTTCTATCTTCTTCCAATTCCTTCTGACTTCTTTTTAACAGTTCTAGCCTTCTTTCAGTTCTCTTTATGACTCTTTTCTAATATTTTCATCTGTTTCCACTTCTTTTTTATTCTTTTCCTTTATTTTTCGTCTCACATCCATTTATGATTATTTTCTTATACTTCTCATCTTCTCCCCCTTCCCTTTTGACTCTCCTGGCGTGAGATGGAAGACAGCACCACCACCTCCATCGCAGCACATACTACACCTCATAAATCACAAAATTCCTCATAATATACGTGTTAGTGCACTGGTCAAGATTCATGTTATCATTTCATCACACTCTCTATAACTCTCACTCACCTCCTGTCTTCATTAACACCAACACCATCACCACCACATTCACTGCCATAACACACTCATCATTCTCCATAAGCACATAAGGAAAGGGAAGCTGTAGGAAGCCATCTGGACAACATCTACTTATCTATCATATTCATCTTCAAATATGTCTAATCCGGCAATAAAAACCTGATTATTCAGTCTATTTCATTCATCCACTATTGATCTGACAGCCATTCCTTTCTATTTCTTCTCTTAAATCCATCAGTATCAAACTTTAACCCATTGCTTCATGTCTTATCCTATTTACTGACACAGAGATCTTTGCTTAAGTCACACAAGTCTATTTGAGAGCCAGTTCCTTCCTATACCTTTTCAAACCCAACATTATCAAACCTAAACCCATTATTTCACGTCCTTTCTGTTTACTGACACTGAGATCTTTGCTTACTCCACCTCTCTTATATCGCAATACTACAAATCTTTATATACCTCGACGACAGCTATTCCTGAAGCCTTTTATGTTTCAGTACCCATAAACCACAGCGTCAGTACTCCTCAAGCTTGGAGACGTGAAAGGAAGGGAGATGCGATTGTGTATTTAGGTCTCTTGTGGATCTGAAAAGTAGTCTTATTGTAGGCATGTGTCTGGCAAGTGGGTGGGGTGACTAGGGCAAGATTTTCACCTTTAAGAAGGCTACAGGAGGAGGAGGAGGAGGAGGAGGAGGAGGAGGAGGAGGAGAAGGAGGAGGAGAGGGGGAGACTTGTATAGGATTAAGAAAAGATGTGGTTTTGTAGGAGTAAGTGATGGAGAAAGAAGGGTCGAGAAGAAAGAGAAAGAGGGGACAGAGAAGGAGAAAGAATAGGAAAGAGGAAAAAAAGACAGGAAAGAAGGAAAAGGAAATGAGAAGAGAAAGGTAAGGAAAAGAAAAGAGGAAAAGAAAGAGGTGAGCGGCGGCAGGAGACAAAGAGACAACTGACGGAAACTGGGACGAAAAAAAAGGACACAGAAAAGATTATTACCTGGATTTTCATTCTTGCTGAGGTGCAGATTACTGTGAGAGAGAGAGAGAGAGAGAGAGAGAGAGAGAGAGAGAGAGAGAGAGAGAAAAAATGCAAACTTTTCCTGCTTTGGCGATAAAGACTCACTTTATTTTAGAAGCTTGACATGAAGCTTAGCATAACTCCTGCTCCTTGCCTCCTTTTACCTCCTCTTCCTCTTCCTCCTCTTCCTCATTTTTTCTTCTTCTCTTCTCCGTTTCCCTGTTTTCTTTTTCTTTTGTATTTTCACACTCTTTCCTTCCGTCTTTTTTTTGTTATCACCATCCTTCAACTTTCTCTCTCTCTCTCTCTCTCTCTCTCTCTCTATTGCTAATCTTCATTTTCTAACATTTCAGTTCATTTCTTTCATATTTTGTCTTTTATAACATGATTTTTCTCCTCCTCCTCCTTGTCGTCTTTCACTTTTCTTTCTTCCTTATGAATTTACTCTCTCTCTCTCTCTCTCTCTCTCTCTCTCTCTCTCTCTCTCTCTCTCTCTCTCTCTCTCTCTCTCTCACACGTCTAGACAGGTAACCATAACACACTCAGGTATATAAAGAAAGACCCTTGATAAATATCAGAAATTCGTCTCTATTTAGCAGGTAACGTGACTCTTCCCCCTCCAGGCTGTCCTATCTCCTGCTCCAGCCGCCGCCTTGCTGTGGTGACGCACGAATATTAATAGGTATTTGATAGAACGTGATAAAAGAGCTGTGTGTATGTATGTTTGTGTTTTTAGGTGCGTGTGTTTGTGTTAAGAGTGATGTGGAGGGGTGAAGGAAGAGGAGGCGGAGGAGGAGGAGGAGGTGGAAGAGGTGGAGAGGAATGTGTTAGGGAATATGGAAGGAAATTTATGTTAAGGTATGCAATAATGATGATAGTAAATAGGAAGAAGGAAATAAAAGAGGAGGAGAAAGAAAATAAGGAATGAAAGGTAACAAAAAAGAAGGAAAAGAGAAAAATGAGAAGGAAAATAGGAAGAGAAGGAAAAGGAGGAGGAAAAGGAAATAAAAACAGAGAAGGAAAAGTAGGAAGGGAAGGAAAATAAGGAAGAAAAAAGGGAGAAAAAGGAGAAGGAAAAATAAGAAGAGAAGGAAAAGGAAAAAGAGGAAAAGAAGAAAAAGGAGAGGGAAAAATAAGAAGAGAAGGAAAATAAGGAAGAAGAAAAGGAGAAAACGGAAAAGGATAACTAGGAAGAGAAGGAAAAGGAAAAGAAGAAAAGGAGAAAAACGAGAAGGAAAATAGAAAAGAAGAAAAGGAGGAAAGAGGAGAAAAAGGAGAAGAAAAGAAAAAGGAGGAATAAGAGGAGAAAACGGAGGAGAGAAAGAGAGAGAGAGAGAGAGAGAGAAGGCGGAAGAGGAAGAGGAAGCCAGGAAAATGGATTGAAATCAACAAATTTGGGCCATTGAAACAGTTAGTCGGCGTCGGCAGCCTCGCGGGAGCCAATAACCGGGGACATTGAGGTTAAATGGCCGCCTTTTACCTCCCACAATGCCCTTCCCTCTCTGCCTGCCTCCCTGCCTCGCCTTACCTTTATCCTCTTCCCGGCCATTATCTCTCCCTTCCTTTCTCCATTAACCGTTTCCATTCTTCCTTCTCTCCTTTACTCTCTTTATCAATCTATCACTCTTTTCTTTTCTTTGTGTGTATTATTCCCTCTCATTCTTTTATTCTTATTTTTATTTATCTATTTATTTATTTATTTATGTATTTTTGTGTGTGTGTTTTCAGTCATCCTTCTCTTTTTTCCTTTCCTTATCAATCACTCTAGTTCTTTCGTGTGTGTGTGTGTGTGTGTGTGTGTGTGTGTGTGTGTGTGTTTTCATTCTTTCTTCTCCTTTTTCTTTTCCTTTTCAATCCCTCTAGTTCTTTCGAGTGTGTGTGTGTGTGTGTGTGTGTGTGTGTGTGTGTGTGTGTGTGTGTGGACAAGCACGCCTCCACCTCCTCCTCTGGCGTTCTGACTATCACAACACGCTTCCTGAAGGATGTTAAGACAAGCCTCCTCATATGAAAGGACGAGAGAAGGGCGAGTGACGGCCTGGCGTGGAGTGGCTTAATGGAGAACACGGAGAGGAGGAGTAGGAGGAGGAGGAGGAGGAGGAGTGACAGGTAAGGTGTTGAGAGTGCCCGCAGGGAGTAACATGAAGGTAATGAAGGAAGTAGAGGGACAGGAGGAGGAGGAGGAGGAGGAGGAGGAGGAGGACGAGGAGGAGAATATAAAGGTGAAAGAGAAAGGGAAGAGGATCTGGAGTGGATGGCAAGATAAGGAGACGAGAAGAAGAGAGAAGAACGTGTGAAGAATATAAAGGAGAGCAACAGTGAGAGAGAGAGAGAGAGAGAGAGAGAGAGAGAGAGAGAGAGAGAGAGAGAGAGAGAGAGAGAGAGAGTGTGCGGAGGTGAATGAAAAATGACAAAGCCTGCACTGCTTCTGTCAAATATATCTTTTGATAGTGCTATCTCTCTCTCTCTCTCTCTCTCTCTCTCTCTCTCTCTCTCCCTTATAGAAGAAAATATAGATACACGTAGTAGAGAAAAGGTTATAAAAGTTCAAATGAAGACGTTGAGGAGGAGGAGGAGGAGGAGGAGGAGGAGGAGGAGGAGGAGGAGGACGACGACGACGACGACGAGGAGGAGAAAGAGAAGGAGAACAGTATATCATACGTAAAGATTAACAATCGCATCGAAGAGACTTAAAAGATTGTCCTGACGAGAGAGAGAGAGAGAGAGAGAGAGAGAGAGAGAGAGAGAGAGAGAGAGAGAGAGAGAGAGAGAGAGAGAGAGAGAGAGAGAGAGAGAGAGAGAGAATGGATACAAAAGTTAGAAATGACTAGCTAAGCAAAATGAAACAATGAAATGTCTAATCCAATCAAAAGGAAGTCCTATTTAGTTTTCCTGACGCAGCTTTCCTCGTCCACCAATCCCCTTCTCGCCTCCCTCACCGCTCAGCCAATCACGGGGCAGTGTTGATGGCTTACCTAACGTTACCTTGCTAATTGTGTGTTTGACCTTTAGTATTTGGTATCCTTTCCTTTTCTCCTTTCTGTGATTCTATTTAAGTTTTTTTTTCTCTCAATTCTCTTTTCTTTCCTTTCCCTTTTGTTTCAGTAATTCTAGTGTTTTTTTGTGATTTTCTCTTTATTCTCTCATTTATTTGTTTTGTTGTATTTTGTATATTTATCGTGGATTCCTTTTTTTTTCTCTTACTGTTCCATTATTTATTTTTCCTTTCTTTAATTTCCTTTTCTTTTATTTTCTTTAAGTTTTTATATCCTTTTTTTTCTTTTCTTCTTTCTGTGGTTCTGTTTCCTTAGTTCTTTTCTTAACACCCCTTTAGTACTAGGACACTTTTTTACCTTAGGATTTGTGTACGATTCGACCATTTTATTGACATTAAGAAGGGTCTATGGAGGTCAGAAGATTAATGGCCACAGTCTTCACTATTTTAATTCTCCACGTAAGTTTCTGAAGCTGTATCAAATCACGGAATAGTAAGCAGAGTGAATACAGAAACGCGTCATGGTGCTCAAGGGGGTTACTTCTCTCATTCTTTATCCTTTTCTATTTTGTTTCAGCGATTTTAGTGTCTTTGTGGTTTTCTTTTTATTCTCTCATTTATCTTCTTTGTTATATTTATCATGGAATCTTCTTTTTTCTTCATAATTCTTTCATAATTTATTTTTTTTCTTTTCTTTCATTTCCTTTTCTTTTATTTTCTTTTAGTCTTTCATCTACGTCTTGCAATTTGTGGGTTTTGTTAATATTCCCTTTATTTGTCTTTCTTTTTTCCATTTCCCTTATATTTCCTTCTTTTCTTTTCATATATGTACTTGTCTTATTGTTTTTCATTTTTCTTCCTTATCTCTTTCATCTACGTGTTTTTTTTTATTTCCCCTTTTCACTTCTCATTCTCTTCATCCTCTTCTTTCTTCTCCTCTTTCCACATGTTTAAAAATTTCATTCTTTTATATTTCCTTCCCTTCTTTCCCTTTTTCATGTATTTTCTCATTATCCTTCTTCCTATAATCCTTCTTCTTTTCCCTCAATCTCCTCCTTTCCATCGTATTCCAACTCCCTAACTTTATTTCCTCCATTCTCATCTTATTCCTCATCTTCAGTTCTCCTATGCTAGTCTTCCTCCTCCCCTTTCTCTTTCACCTGTTCTCCTGCTCCTTCTCCTCCTCTTCCTCCTGCTACTGGTGCTGTTCCCGATATCTGCGGAAGCGCCATCTGCTGTCCGGTTAGGTCTAATACATATAACAAAGGGCGGCTGTGAAGGCCTTAATACAGTGGCCAGCCCTTGTGTGTGTGTGTGTGTGTGTGTGTGTGGCACCGTCTGTCTCCCCCTCCCCTGTGTGTGTTTGTGTGTGTGTGACAAAGAGAGAGAGAGAGAGAGAGAGAGAGAGAGAGAGAGAGAGAGAGAGAGAGAGAGAGAGAGAGAGAGAGAGAGAGAGAGAGAGAGAGAGAGAGAGAGAGAGAGAGAGAGAGAGAGAGAGAGAGAGAGAGAGAGAGAGAGAGAGAGAGAGAGAGAGAGAGAGAATGGATACAAAAGTTAGAAATGACTAGCTAAGCAAAATGAAACAATGAAATGTCTAATCCAATCAAAAGGAAGTCCTATTTAGTTTTCCTGACGCAGCTTTCCTCGTCCACCAATCCCCTTCTCGCCTCCCTCACCGCCCAGCCAATCACGGGGCAGTGTTGATGGCTTACCTAACGTTACCTTGCTAATTGTGTGTTTGACCTTTAGTATTTGGTATCCTTTCCTTTTCTTCTTTCTGTGATTCTATTTAATTTTTTTTTCTCTCAATTCTCTTTTCTTTCCTTTCCCTTTTGTTTCAGTAATTCTAGTGTTTTTTGTGATTTTCTCTTTATTCTCTCATTTATTTGTTTTGTTGTATTTTGTATATTTATCGTGGATTCCTTTTTTTTTATCCCTTACTGTTCCATTATTTATTTTTCCTTTCTTTAATTTCCTTTTCTTTTATTTTCTTTAAGTTTTTATATCCTTTTTTTCTTTTCTTCTTTCTGTGGTTCTGTTTCCTTAGTTCTTTTCTTAACACCCCTTTAGTACTAGGACACTTTTTTACCTTAGGATTTGTGTACGATTCGACCATTTTATTGACATTAAGAAGGGTCTATGGAGGTCAGAAGATTAATAGCCACAGTCTTCACTATTTTAATTCCCCACGTAAGTTTCTGAAGCTGTATCAAATCACGGAATAGTAAGCAGAGTGAATACAGAAACGCGTCATGGTGCTCAAGGGGTTACTTCTCTCATTCTTTATCCTTTTCTATTTTGTTTCAGCAATTTTAGTGTTTTTGTGGTTTTCTTTTTATTCTCTCATTTATCTTCTTTGTTATATTTATCATGGAATCTTCTTTTTTCTTCATAATTCTTTCATAATTTATTTTTTTCTTTTCTTTCATTTCCTTTTCTTTTATTTTCTTTTAGTCTTTCGTCTACGTCTTGCAATTTGAGGGTTTTGTTAATATTCCCTTTATTTGTCTTTCTTTTTTCCATTTCCCTTATATTTCCTTCTTTTCTTTTCATATATGTACTTGTCTTATTGTTTTTCATTTTTCTTCCTTATCTCTTTCATCTACGTGTTTTTTTTTATTTCCCCTTTTCACTTCTCATTCTCTTCATCCCTCTTCTTTCTTCTCCTCTTTCCACATGTTTAAAAATTTCATTCTTTTATATTTTCTTACCTTCTTTCCCTTTTTCATGTATTTTCTCATTATCCTTCTTTCTATAATCCTTCTTCTTTTCCCTCAATCTCCTCCTTTCCATCGTATTCCAACTCCCTAACTTTATTTCGTCCATTCTCATCTTATTCCTCATCTTCAGTTCTCCTATGCTAGTCTTCCTCCTCCCCTTTCTCTTTCACCTGCTTCTCCTGCTCCTCCTCCTCCTCCTCCTCCTGCTACTGGTGCTGTTTCCGATATTTGCGGAAGCGCCATCTGCTGTCCGGCTAGGTCTAATACATATAACAAAGGGCAGCTGTGAAGGCCTTAATACAGTGGCCAGCCCTTGTGTGTGTGTGTGTGTGTGTGTGTGTGTGTGTGTGTGTGTGTGTGTGTGTGTGTGTGGCACCGTCTGTCTCCCCCTCCCCTGTGTGTGTTTGTGTGTGTGTGTGACAGAGAGAGAGAGAGAGAGAGAGAGAGAGAGAGAGAGAGAGAGAGAGAGAGAGAGAGAGAGAGAGAGAGAGAGAGAGAGAGAGAGAGAAACAAAGAGAGAGAGAGAGAACGAGACAGGGAGAGAGAAAAATATAAAGCGGGTGTTTTTTACTTTATGAGGCGGGGGCGTAGGACTCCACCCCCCACCCTTTGTTCCCTTTATAAGCTCAATTTGTCTCATGAAACGTTAAGAAAGCGGCGAGAAAGAGCGTCAAGTGGAGGCGGAGTGGAATTCATTGGGGTACTTCGCTGTTTAATTAAGTGACGCATACTAAGAAAAAACTGGGTCACTGTAGTGGATGGGGAACAGAAAACGAGGAACTGGATTAATGAAAGAAAACTGAAGTCGTGATGGGAGACGTAAAAGAAAGGAGGAGAAAAGGGAGAGGAATGGAAGGGAGGAAAGAAAAAGAAGGAAAGGGGAGAGAAAGATTGAAGAGAGGATGGAGTAATGGAAAGACAAAAGGTGGAAAGGGATGCAAGAAAGGAAAGGAGGGAATGATGAGGAGAGGAGGAAAAGAAGGGAGGGAGAGAAGGAAATGAAGAGAGATAAGAGAAAAGAAAGGAGACAGGGAAGGAAACATTTCAGAGTTGAGTCTATTTACTTTTTCCTTTATTCTCTCACTTGTTATTGTCATCTATATGATTTTTCCTAATTTAAACCATCCACTTTTTGTAATCTTTCTCCATTACTCTCTCTCTCTCTCTCTCTCTCTCTCTCTCTCTCTCTCTCTCTCTCTCTCTCTCTCTCTCTCTCTCTCTCTCTCTCATGCAATTTCCTTGCTATTCACTCACTCACTGACAAAACTCCTACAACTCGGCATTTTCACTCATATTTCTCGTTTCAGTGTTCCCTTCCCTCCCTCACTCACTCTTTCCCTCCCTCCCTCCCACCCTCACTCCTCCTTTCCTTCCCTCCCTCCCTCCCTCCCTCTTTGGCTCCTCACCTCCTTCCCTCTCTTCTGATTAAGGTAGTTTTTCTCCTAATCCATTTTCGCGAAGTTAAGACAAGCGTTCGTCTCTAAAAGTTTGCGGAGTGTGGGCTGCGGGGGCGTGCTGCTGCTGCTGCTGCTGCTGCTGCTGCTGCTGCTTCTTTTCATCCAACTTGCACGAGGGAAAGGAAACTACAAGTACCTTCATAATTCTAGCAAGTTTTGACGCGATGTTAGAGACGTTGATATGAATATTAATTGACACTAAATGTTTATCCATCATATGTTAACCTCGGAGTGATCTGAGTGTTCTGGAGAGGAAGACTTTCAGTAAACCATTGAAGTCAACACGTGTATGAAGGCCGGCCAAGGAAACACACGTCAGGTAATTGTGTCAGTGGTGCTGGGAAGTGTACGTGTCTCTTCCCGACTGTAGTCCAAAATCTGTTCCTCTTCTCTCCCTCTTCCTCTTCCTCTCTACTCGTCCTCGAAGCTTCCCCTCGCTTACTCTGCTCATTTTTTGCACACATTCTTTGCTTTCATCTTTATTTTTTTCCCTACGTGGCGGTTCACGCTCGCTTGCTGCCGAGAGTGTGGACAATGCTAACAATATCCCTTCACGTGGTACAGAAATGGATTGCTGGTATAGACACTTCATGAGCCTCCAATTTTCTTATCGTTATTATTTTTATTCAAGGAAAATAAACTGCCGGTAGGGAATCTTTGCCTTAAATTCATTCGGTATTTATGAGAAAGATAAGCAAAACTGATAGAGATAAAGAATATTTTACTTCCCCTTTCCTCGGTTATTTTTCACCCAGGAAGGAAAAAAACTGTCAAGAGAAAAACCTTTGCCTTAAATTCCTCGGGTTACTTATGGGAAAAGATAAGGAAAAATGATACGGCTAAGGAGTTTCTTTTTCCACATTTTCACAGTTCTTTTTCAGCCAGTCAGAAGAAACTGTCAACACAGAACCTTTGCCTCAGACTCAGACTTCCTCCGCACTCCTAACTTTCCCTCTGAATGAATTACCCTTTTCTTTTACACGACTTTCGCCTCTCCAGTCATCGCCAAGAGATCAGCGTGTTTGCGACTGTGCCATCTTTCCCTCCCTCCATCTCCTCTACGCCCCTTCCTCCATTCGCCGCGTCTCCACTGTCTCCTCTTCCTCTTCCTCCTCCTTCCCGCTCTCGTAAAACTGATCGTGCGTCGGCCATTACGTCAAAGTTACATTTCCATCCACGTCCTGCACTGTGTCCTCTTGGTGGCGCCTTCCCGTGACTTCCTCAACCTGTCCTGCGCGTTATGGCTTTCCCCTCAACTTGCTAAGCCCCCGTCCTGACCTGCAACTTCCATATTTTCCTTTCGTTCCCTTTCTGCATTCCAAAAGCTATCATAACATACAGCTACCCTTCCTTCTCTTCTGTTCCTCTCCTACATTCTTCCAGCTCTCCCCTGAACGTATCACCACCATCTCGTCTCCTCGTGTGTGTGTGTGTGTGTGTGTGTGTGTGTGTGTGTGTGTGTGTGGCTTCTATTTTCTTTTTATTCACCGTTTGTGTATTCTTCGAGATCTTTTTCTTACTTTCACTTCTTCTCTATTGACTCAAGGAAATGAACGAACGTAGCTCTTCTGTATTACACTTTCTGGTTATTGTTCTGCGGCCTCTTCCTCTTTTGCGTGGCTACTTTTGTTGTTTCTCTTTATGTATTTACTTTCTTCCATTCCCGGAGATCCATTTCATACCATCACTATATCTACTCCTCATGAATATAGCGGTTTTGCAATACAGTTTCCGGTTATTCTTCTGCAGTGTTTTCTTCTTTTACTTGACTGTTTTCTTTTCCAGTGTTTAGTTTACAGCATTCTTTGAGGCCTACTCCATAACACACCAATGCCATCCGGACTGTTTCACGAGAGCACAAGGTTGCATGTTGATTTTTTTTTCACAGTTCTCGTTCATGCATTTTTCCTCTCCATTACGTGACTTTCATGCCTCCCACTCCCTAAACCTCCTTCACAGCTCTTTCTTCCCTTTCCCCTCCCCTGAACCTTTCCCTGAACGTGCTCTACACTCCTGAGAAACACCGCCCCTCTCAGGACCTTACTAACAACGCAACAAAACTTTTAATACCTTAATGCACACCCCGAGACTTCTTCCTTCCTGCGCCACTTCTAAAATTCCTCATGGAAGCACCAAACTCCATAAATCTGGATTCTTCTCTTCAGCACCTCTCCTCAAACTACAAAGCAAACCCACATGCTTTTTTTTTTCGTGTTGAATTTAAATGAGTTGGAGAATATAACAACACACGAGTTTTTGTTTTTCTTCTGGAACTTAACTCGTTTCTACACTACTGCTACTGCTACTGCCACTACTACTACTACTACTACTACTACTACTACTACTACTACTACACAGCACACAACTTCATTACGATTCTCCTCCATTCTGCCACGCCTAATATCACAACTATAGCTAGATACACTACCACTATCACTACTACTACTACTATTACCACCACCACTACCACTACACTACCACCTCCACAGCACACACCTCCGAGCGAGCCTCCTCCATCCAGCCAGCCAGCCAGCCGCTCCTACCCACCACCCCAACCTTCTCCCCAAACTTACGTGTCTGTTATGCGAGTTTCTCCCCATGAGCTCGTGCACGGAGGATACGATGTCAGTGAGCTCCGCCTTCGTGATGCAGCCGTCACCGTTCACATCGTAGAGCTTGAAGGCAAATTTGAGCTTGTCGTAGGCAGTTCCTCGGAGGAGCTGGGACAGGCTGACTAATAAATCCTGGCAGAGGGAGAGAAAGACAGCGTTAGAGGACTGGGAGTGAGGGAGGATGTGTTGTTAGTTTACTGAGTGGTGGGGTGGTATGGGTTAGGATGGTGAGAATGTCTGAAGGTGGGGCTAAAGATGTAGAGGGAGGAGGCAAGATACAGAGTAAAGAGGAAACGTTATAGGAAGCATGTGTTAGAATATACAGATACATTGGGTAATACTTAACGAAATGGGGTTTTTATGGCACAAAATACTGAAAATTCGTCAGAAATCACTAAGACAAGGAACAAAAAGCCCTGTGAAGGATTATACGAAATACACAAAATTCAAACTACATTTCTAAACTAGGACTCAAGGAACAGTGGAATAGACTATAGTAAAACACAAAAACTTGTCAAAATTGTTACAATAAAAGACACAGATAACCCTGTAGGAAAAATATAGAGAAACACACACAAAAAAAAAAAAATAAATAAACAAAAAATACGGTAAAAATCACAAAAAATAGAAAGCCTGGAAACTGAGTACTACAAAACACACACACAAAAAAAAAAAAAACACAAAAACTCATCAGAATCATTAGAATAGAAAAAAATAGAGACCTCTTTAACAAAATCACACAAAAAAAAAAAAAAAATCACTAAAATAGAAAATATGCAACACTAACAAAATAACAACACACAAAAAATAACACTTGAGCTTCTCTCTCTCTCTTTCTCTCGCTCTCCCTTCACTCTTCCAGCGAGAGGACAAGACGTGGTGAAGGGAGAACGCGTCACGGTGAGTCACGCGTCTTACATCCGTCCCAAGCTTTAATATGTTAGCAAACACGCGTGACTTTTCTTGGCTCTTGTCACTTCGAAGGTCACGCGTGTTTGTTCCAGGTCAGGTGCGTGTGCAGGTGCGCGCGGTGCTTCCTGTCGCCCTGTGAGTGTCTTGCTTATTTAGCGGAATGGAGGCAAACATTCTGCGAGGCGCGACACAAAGGTGAAAAGATGAAGTTCAAAGGAAAAGTGTTGATGAACTTACCGTCTCTCTCTCTCTCTCTCTCTCTCTCTCTCTCTCTCTCTCTCTCTCTCTCTCTCTCTCATTCCCTTCCATCCAATGACGAATCTAGTAGCTTTCCGTGAACTGTACAATCATAATGAATAAACATGTAAAATAATAGTATGAAAATATATTTATTTACGACAAACACAAAAAATCTTATATATTTCAAAGGAACATCAACAAAACTCAATGAGTAAATCTAGAGAGAGAGAGAGAGAGAGAGAGAGAGAGAGAGAGAGAGAGAGAGAGAGAGAGAGAGAGAGAGAGAGAGAGAGAGAGAGAGAGAGAGAGAGAGAGAGAGAGAGAGAGAGAGAGAGAGAGAGAAAGAGAGAGAGAAAGAGAGAGAGAGAGACGTGTACACCATCTAAAAATAACTTCATAAACTTCATAAACAAAACCTGCAGCCACCGTCAGCCAGAGTCAGCCACCAGGTGTTTAGGAGACACTCAAGACGAGGGGGGTGGCCAGGTGACGTCCCGCGCTGGGCTAATGAGCGGGGAATCAAAGTTACCACACGGGACTCAGGTGAGGTAAGAGGCAAATTAACGCATTAGCGGAGAGCATTCCCCGTCACACACACACACACACACACACACACACACACACACACACACACACACCCTTATATATTCAGTCTCCTTTCTTTTGTTTTACGCACCCTTTTCCTTTTTGCAGTAGTAGTAGTAGTAGTAGTAGTAGTAGTAGTAGTAGTAGTAGTAGTAGTAGTAGTAGTAGTAGTAGTAGTAGTAGTAGTAGTAGTAGTAGTAGTAGTAGTAGTAGTAGTAGTAGTAGTAGTAGTAGTAGTAGTAGTAGTAGCAGTTAAAGTAGTTATAGTAGTAGTTATTGCTCTTCTAACAAACCCTCCCCATCCCCATTTCGTAGAAGTAGTAGTAGTAGTAGTAGTAGTAGTACTAGTAGTAGTGATAGTAGTAATGGTAGTCGTAGCAGTTTTTCTTACTCTAAAATACGACGAAAGAAACGGAAATCAAAACAAACATTAAGAAAAAAAAACCACGAAGGAAAATAAGAAAAGGATTGACAAACAGAAAAAGATGAAAAAATAGAAAAGAAAAAGGCAGATCGATACTTCCTTCACGTCATGAGACATAATCAATCTTAAACAATTAACTTAACACTCGCCCTGAAGATAAAGAGAGAAGAGGGAGAGGGAGAGGGAGAAGGAAGGAAGAAAGCAGAAATATATGGAAAAAAAAGGAAAATTATGCAAGAGAAGGGGAAGACAGAGGAGATGAAGGAAACAAAGGGGAAACAGGAACTTTGTCTTGTGATAGGAAAAAAGTGCTGAGGGGAAAATGAGACGAGAGTGAGCACTGTGAGGGGATGATAAATGTGACGGATTATGGGAAAACTGAGAGAGAGAGAGAGAGAGAGAGAGAGAGAGAGAGAGAGAGAGAGAGAGAGAGAGAGAGAGAGAGAGAGAGAGAGAGAGAGAGAGAGAGAGAGAGAGAGAGAGAGAGAGAGAGAGAGAGAGAGAGAGAGAGAGAGAGAGAGAGAGAGAGAGAGAGAGAGAGAGAGAGAGAGAGAGAGAGAGAGAGAGAGAGAGAGAGAGAGAGAGAGAGAGAGAGAGAGAGAGAGAGAGAGAGAGACATGAGTAAGATGGACCGAAGGAGAGAGGAGTGCTTGATAAGATGCTAGAATGAATGCGAGGAGGAGGAGGAGGAGGAGGAGGAGGAGGAGGAGGAGCATTACAAGAGATTACAAAGGTTTACAAAGGATAACAAACATGAAGTCCTTTAGCTCCTTCCAAGGCTGTTTGATTACACTACACTACACTAACTACTGGAGGAGGAGGAGGAGGAGGAGGAGGAGGAGGAGGAGGAGGAGGAGGAGGAGGACCAGGACAAGAACAAAATAATAGAAAGAAAAAGGATAAAGAGGCTACGATAATGGAAAGGAGGAATGAGAAGAGCAGGAGGTAGGAGTGAGAAAGAGGAGAAAGAGGAAGAGGACATGATAATGGAGAGAGAGAGGAGGAGAGGAAAAGTGAGAGCAGAGAAGAGGAGGCTGTAAAGTTTAGGAAAGTGTGTTCCGCTCTCATCCCTTTCATTTCTCAAGGGGGGAGTGTATCTTCATCCCAGCTTCACTCCGACCCTGCCTTGCCCTCTGTCGGCGGCGGTGGTGGTGGTGGTGGTGGTGGTGGTGGTGATGGTGGTGATGGTGGTGGTGGTGGTGGTGATGGTAGTGGTGGTGGTGGTGGTCAAGAAGCCGTATATCAATAACAGCAAACAAAGGACAGTGGTACTTTCATGCTCTTGACCCCCCGCTTTCAACCCTTCCGTGTCTCTCTCTCTCTCTCTCTCTCTCTCTCTCTCTCTCTCTCTCTCTCTCTCTCTCTCTCTCTCTCTCTCTCTCTCTCTTATTTTCTCTTCATCTTCTTCTTCATCTGTTTCTTCCTCTTTTTCTTTTCTTTCTCTATTTTTTTTTGCTTTCTTTGCTTTGACCTATTTTCTTGTGTGTGTGTGTGTGTGTGTGTGTGTGTGTGTGTGTGTGTGTGTGTGTGTGTGTGTGTGTGTGTGTGTGTGTGTGTGTGTGTGTGTGTGTGTGTGTGTGTGTGTGTGTGTGTGTGTGTGTGTGTGTGTGTGTGTGTGTGTGTCTGTGTGTGTGGGTGCATTACAGATAAAACTAAAACACACTCCCATAGTCCTTAACGAGGCACTTTATTCCCTCCCTCCGCCTCACTTAACTAAACGAGAGTCCACTTTATTACCTGAGCGAATTCTAAACCCCATTGCAAATTCCGTAATGCTACAGTTAATACGGCAATGCATCGTGTTTGTGTTTGTGTCATGTGGTTTGCTAAATGTAATAAATGAACAAGTTGATTCATTATTTGAACTTTAATGAACTGACAATCAAGTAGGCCTTTTTTTTTATTAATATTGTTGCCCTTGGCCTGTTTCTCCTCTTGTATAAAAAAAATTGTCTCTAGATAGATAAGTAAATAAATATACAAGTAAATAGGTAAATATATGCATTGTAATTTATTAAGTATAGTGAGTGAAAACATCGAATTTATTAAGAAATGTATTGACGGTAAGAAAATAGAACGAAATGAATAAATAAAAGGATAAATTCGAACCAAAAGTATGTCGATCCAAGATTCCTAAATACGGTTCTTGATATCTCATTATGAAGTACAGGTGGTGAAAATATCCTGTTTATAAAGACACGTCCACACAAAGTCAAAACAATTACAAAGAAAAAGAAAAAGAAAACGCCTCTTCTAAAACAATAAGAAAATACATCCATTTAAAATTCATAGACAAAATTTCTTATATATAAAAATTCTTATGCACTGGAATTCAAAAAAGGAAAAAAATACAAAAAGGAAGAAAAAAAAATTGAAACATCCAAAAAATATATACATTCCCAAAATCAAGAAAAAAAAGCATTATATCACTACACAACAATACCACCAACGCCCTTTATCAAGAAACACACCCTTTATGAAATCCACTCTAACACCACACGAGAAACCACTTCAGCCTTCAATTCACCTCATTAAGAAACACAATAGCAGTAAAATTAGCCATGATCGTATTAGTTCAAAGCAAGCTCAACCATCCGTGACTTTCCCAAAACAACGACATACTTTCAATTCACCACATTAACCCCTTCAGCACTGGAACACATTTTAATCATGAATATTTGATGTGATTAGACGATTTTATTGATATTAGAAAGGGTTATGGTGGTCAGAAGATTAATGCCCAGAGTCTTGACTATTCTAATCCCCCACATAAGTTTCTGAAGCTGCAGGAAATCACAAAATAGTAAGCAGAAAGGGTTGAGAAGTATAATAGTCGTAAAATTCACTATAATCTTGTTAATAAAAAGAAAATGTACGTAACAAACCGTAAATTTAAAAACTCTGCTGCCGGGGAGGGAAAAGGAGGAGTGAGGGGAGGAGTGAGGGGACAAAGGGGGGAGGGGAGAAGGGAAGCATTAATCCCATCTGGAGGGTCCACGCAATATTGCCCCGCGCCGGAAACACTTGGTGGAATGTAGTTGTATTCAAGGACAAAGGAGAGGCGATTCATTACTCCCCGTGCGCCCTGTGGAAGCCATCGGTCTTTAAGATAGTGTGTGTGTGTGTGTGTGTGTGTGTGTGTGTGTGTTGGTTGCGAATTCAAGGTCAGCGTTCTCAGTTTTTCTTTCCTCCTTATTGTTTTAACAGTGTCTTTACAGTTACATTCTCTCTCTCTCTCTCTCTCTCTCTCTCTCTCTCTCTCTCTTATTACAACTGTTTCCTTCCTCCTTTCTCTCTTCCACCTCTATGACCTTCCTCTCTCTGTCTCTTACACACACACACACACACACACACACACACACACACACACACACACACACACACACACACACACACACAAGGCAGCAGAAGCAATATCACGTCACAAAGCACCAAGAGTCATCTGGTTGGGGGAGAGGGGATGAGATGGGGATGGGGAAGAGGAGGGTGGACGAGATGAGAATCGGGAGGAGAGGGTTATCAGTAGTCAAGAAGTCTGAACCGGAAAGGCAGACAAGGGAGGTTAGGTTAGGTTAGGTTAGGTTAGGTTAGGCAAGGTTAGTTTGGGTTGGGTTAGGTTTATATAGGTAAGGTTAGGTTAGGTTAGGTTAATTTAGGTTAGTTTAGCTTTTGTTAAGTTTATTTAGGTTAGGTTAGGTTATTTAAGGTTAGGTTAGGTTAGGTTTAATTAGTTAGGTTAGGTTAAGTTGAGTTAGGCTTGGTTAGGTTAGATTACTTTAGGAGGATGGAGAAGCATAGATAAACGGTACATGAAAGATAATATGAATGGGAAAAAAAGGGGAAGGAATAAAATAGGGCAAAAATTAGAAACAGAGAGAGACAGACAGAAAGAAGACATGGAGAAAAAAAGAAAAAAAATGAAAGACGGCAAAAAGTATTGATTTAAAATGAAAAAAAGAAAAGCCATAATACCAAAACAAAAGGGAAATATAACAAACATGGCAGGAAAATAAAAAAAAGAAATAATAGAAGACTTTCAGAAAAAAAGGAAGAAACGAGAAAATACAACATAAGTGAATGAGAAACACAAAAGAAATGGAAAGAAAAGATGGATAAGAAAAGATGGATAACTGTAACAAAGACGGGGAAGAAGAAGAGCGAGTAGGAAACAGGAAGCGAGACGGTGGAGGAACAAGGCGAGCAGTGGGAAGCAAAATGAACAGGAAGAAAGCGGGGCTGACAACCTCCTCCGCGACACCTTGAGGGAGACTGATTGCTCTCATTAGGCATGTAGTCCAAGTTAAGACCGTCCCTTTAGAGAGAGAGAGAGAGAGAGAGAGAGAGAGAGAGAGAGAGAGAGAGAGAGAGAGAGAGAGAGAGAGAGAGAGAGAGAGAGAGAGAGAGAGAGAGAGAGAGAGAGAGAGAGAGAGAGATAATGTGTGTCTCGGCCCATTCCGGTCTTCTAGTGTTTAACAAAGCAAGTGTGTGTGTGTGTGTGTGTGTGTGTGTGTGTGTGTGTGTGTGTGTGTGTGTGTGTTTCCGCTACACAACTTCTTTCTGCCTTTCAAACACATTTTTTTTCTTTCTTAATAACATTCTATAAAAAAAGAGATAAAAAAAAATGAAAGACAAGAGAAGAGAGCAGAGAACTGGATGAAAAGCAACACAAAAATGCAAATCTTCAAATAGAAATACCGAAAGAAGGAACAAGAGACAAGAATGCAGACACATAAATAAAAAAATAATAATAAAAGAGAAAATGAACTTCTAAACAGCGGAGAAGAATAGAAAAGAACAGAAAATACGAAAATATACAAACACAGCAAATAACAAATGAAACAAAATGAACAAAAGAAGTGAAAAACGTAAATAGATCAATTAAAAAGATTAAAAAGAAAAAAAAAGAAAAAAAGTATGGAAATTAAAGATATTAGAAACGAGAAATGAAGAAAATGTATGAAAAAAATGAAAAAAATATAAAGGTCACACGGCCATGAGTACCAGAGAGAGAGAGAGAGAGAGAGAGAGAGAGAGAGAGAGAGAGAGAGGACTTTTTATATAGGATTTATAATACTTGGATTGTTTTGCGACTTTTCTGAAAAATTACTCCCGTTTTTTCTTTCGCTTCGCTTAGAAAGAAAATGGAAGGAAAAAAAGTAACGTGGAGGAAGTGAATGAAACAAGAGAAGGTCAGAGAGCACATCCTGAGAGAGAGAGAGAGAGAGAGAGAGAGAGAGAGAGAGAGAGAGAGAGAGAGAGAGAGAGAGAGAATGTAAAAAAGGTGACAGTATTTATATGCATACGAGGATCTTGTGTGGATATTGATCGTGTGTGTGTGTGTGTGTGTGTGTGTGTGTGTGTGTGTGCATGAGTGTCTTGATTCTCTCTCTCTCTCTCTCTCTCTCTCGCCTTCTCTATTTATTCTTCCTCCATCCTTCCTTTCTTTGTCTTCTTTCTCTCAACATTTCCTTTCTGCTACACATCTCCTTTTTCAACATTTGCTCGTCCCTCCTCAATAGTCTCTCTCCTTTCCTCTTTCTCTAACACTCCTCCTCCTCCTCCTCCTCCTCCTCCTCCTCCTCCTCCTCCTCTTCCTCCTCCTTCCTATTCTTTCTCCTCCTTCCTCTCCCCCCTAAGGTAGTTTCAGCCTCTCTCCTCAGAAAAATGACTTCAATTGTCTTTCTTCCCCAAACTTTTCTCTGCACTGCTTAAAAAAAAAGTCTAGACAGAAGAAAAACGATTATCTACCTTAAATTTCTCCAGACTTTGCTGAAAAAATGAAAATGAAGGAAGAAAAAGTAAGAAAGAAAAGAAGAAAGAAGAAAAGAAAGAAGACAGAAAAAAAAGAAAACGATTATCTAACTTAACTTCAGCTTAATTCAGGAAAGAAAAAAAGAAGAAAAAGAAAGGAAGAAAAAGAAGAAAAGAAGATAAATGAAAGAAGGAAAGAAAGAAGAAAAGAAGAAGGAAGAAAGAAAAAGAAGAAAAATGATTATCTAACGTAAAATTTTCCAGACTTTGTTGAGGAAAGGACAAGAAGAAAGAAAAATCAAAAAGGAAAAGAAGGAAAGAAGAAAGAAAAAAGAAAGAAAAAAAGAAGGAAGAAAGAAAAAGAAGAAAATGATTATCTACCTTAACTTCAGCTATTGTTCAGGAAAGAAAAAAAGAAAAAGAAAGGAAGAAAAGAAGAAAAGGAGATAAATGAAAGAAGGAAAGAAAGAAAAATGAAGGAAGAAAAATATAAGAAAAACGATTATCTAACTTAAATTTCTCCAGACTTTGTTAAGGAAAAGAACTTCACTTTGTAAAAAAAAAAAAAAAAATGGATGAGATGGTGTTAACTTCTACACTGACATGGTTGAGCTTACAAAACACACACAAAAAATGAAAAAGCCTGAAAAATATGAAGGAAATCACACAGGAGACGTAAAAATAGTATCAATCTAGTCTATAATAACAGTAACTAAATAAACAAACATATTTAAATAAGAGAAAAAAAAATATGAGGAAAAATAGTAAAAATATGAAAAAAAATGTGAAGGAATTTGTACAGGAAACTTAAATAAATGTTAATTTGATCTCGAAAAAAAAAAATTAACCAACAGAAAACGAAGAAAAATGACAAAATAAGAAAAAAAACAGAAACCATTAATGAAAGTGAGAGAAAACAACAGCAATTCAACCTCAAAAAAAAAAAAATAATAATAAATAAAACAAACTAAAGAAAATATATAATAAAAAGAACCAACACAGCACAATAGTCACGAAGAAAACGAAAAGAGAAACACAATAACGTAACACAAAAAGAAAACGGGAATAAGGGAAAAGCCGTGACTCCATTAGCTCGCCTTCACCTGTTTCTTTCCGGCCATTCAATGAGTCTCCTCCCGGCGCCCTTCTTTTGGCCGCCTTCCCGCTCCCGCCCTCCGCTCCTCCCGCCCGATAATCACCCACAATCACGGCCTTCCTTCCCTCTGTCCACCGGCGGCTCTCGGGGAAACATATTGCCAGAGAGAGAGAGAGAGAGAGAGAGAGAGAGAGAGAGAGAAATTTGTATTCTGCAAACGAACCAAGACTAATTTCTCACTAATCCTCAACATCCTTAGTCTTTAGAGGTAGCTTGAGGAGGAGGAGGAGGAGGAGGAGGAGGAGGAGGAGGAGGAGGAGGAGGAGGAGGAGGAGGAGGAGGAGGAAGGAGGAGGAGGAGGATGTTAGGAGAAGGAGGAGAAGGTTAGGAGAATGAAGAGGAGAAGGAGGAGGAGGAGGAGGTTAGGAAGACGAGGAGAAGGAGGAGGAGGAAGGAGGAGGAGGAGGAGGAGGAGGAGGAGGAGGAGGAGAGGAGGAGGAGAAAATTAAGAGGACGAGGAGGAAATAAATAACATTGTATAAGCCCACAAAGTACTAGAAGAGGGATAGATAAGTAAAAGTTTCCTCCCTAACTTCAATATAATCCTGAAAATCCTTCCCTAATTATTTTTTTCTTTCCTTTATTTATCCTCCCCTTTCCTTTTCCTTCTTTTCTTTCCTTTCTTTTCCTTTCTCTTCCTATCTCATTTCTATAACACATTCTCCTCTAGTTATTTTTCCCTTCCTTTCTTTATCTTTTCCTTTCCTTCTTTTTTTCTTTTTCCTTTTCTCTTCCTTTCTCTTCCTATCCCATTTCTACAACACATTTTCCCTTGTTATTTTTTTCTTCTTTCCTTTTTCCTTTCCTTTCCTTTTCTCTTTTCCCTTCCTTTTCCTTTCTCTTCCCTACAACACGCTCTTTCTTTCCTTTATCCTCTGAAACTCTTCCTTTTTTCCTCTTTTATTTTCTTCTATGATAATGTGTTTCTCTCTCTCTCTCTCTCTCTCTCTCTCTCTCTCTCTCTCTCTCTCTCTCTCTCTCTCTCTCTCTCTCTCTCTCTCAAGGCGTGGCGCGCTGGTCTACTGAGAGAAAACTTTAATTTTTGCAAGATATTCACCAGCTGAGACGGTCTGGCGGAGTCCAATTAGCAGGAGAAGGAGGTAGAAGGACGTGGGCGAGGATGGAGAGGCGGTAGTGGAGTGGGAGTGCTGGAGTGGGTGGAGTGGGTGGTGTGGGTGAGAGAAGCAGTGGTAGTAATGGTGGACGTAGGAGAGAGTAGATGGTGATGGTGGTGGAAAGCAGTAGGGGAGAGGTAGTGGTGGTGGTGATGGAGGCGGTGATGGTGGTGGTGATGGAGGTGGTGATGGTGGTGGTGATGGTGGTGGTGATGGTACAGATGGGGGAGGGAAGAAGGAGTTGGAGGATGATGGGATGGATTTCTGTGACGGGTCTTAAGGAAAAGGGAAGATTAATGGAGTGATATTTGGAAAGTTTGGACGCTGTGACGTGGTGTGATTAAGAAGGGTATTTTGAAACTCTCCTGCACCGAATCTCTATTACATAAAAAAAACCTCACATATTATTTCAGGAACAGCCATTTGTAGGTCTCAGATGGCTTCTTAAAACTTCCCTTGTCTTATCTTATTTGTTTTCTTATCGTCTGTGGGTTTAAGGATGACGTTTGATAGTGACAGACTACAAAAATTTCTATATGTTTAACCTCTTCAGTACTGGGACTCATTTTTATCTTGAGATTTGCGTACGATTAGACCATTTTATTGACATTAGAAGGGTCTATGGAGGTCAGAAGATTCATGGCCACAGTCTTCAGTATTTTAATCCCCCACATAAGTTTCTGAATCTGTATAAAATCACCAAATAGTAAGCGGAATGAATATGGAAACGCTTCAAACTACTGAAGGGGTTAACAGAAGAAACGCTGTTGAGAACTTGGCCATTCATCTCTGCGTGGTGTTGGGAAATATAAACCAACACATTAAAAACACTCGCTTAATATCTCATAACCAATCAATTTATTCCACTAGAGAATAATTTTACATTTTCTACCCCTATTTTCTCACTGGACCTCAAATTATACAGATTCAAAGCACCAATTAAGTATACAGAGCTGAGGAATCTTGAAATAATATCACTCTAGTTATCTGAGACCTGGAGGGAATAAAAATAAAGCAATATGAATGTGTGGTAAAGTTTGCTGAAGATTCCCATTCGATTCATCCTTCATAGAAAACGGGTGTCACAAATCCAGTAGCCAATGTCCCGAGATAGTCTCTCCTCCACACCCCATGAATCCTGTCCTCTCTCCTTCCTCCTTCCTCCTTCCATCTTCCATCTTCCTTAAGTCCTTCCTCGATTTTATTATCCTACATCTCTCTCTCTCTCTCTCTCTCTCTCTCTCTCTCTCTCTCTCTCTCTCTCTCTCTCTCTCTCTCTCTCTCTCTCTCTCTTTCTCTCAGTAATCCGATTTTCTGTTGTCTGTATTCCTCCCCTTTCTCAATCTCTAATCTTCTTCACCTCTCTCTCTCTCTCTCTCTCTCTCTCTCTCTCTCTCTCTCTCTCTCTCTCACCAATCTCGCCTGACCTATTTTCCCAAAGACTGTGTTTAAAAGTAGGAAAGTTTACCCATCACATTCCCTCACTACGATGGGGAGAGAGGGAGGGGGAAGAGGGGAAAGGGAAGGGGAAGGGGAGGAGAGGAAAGATGTAGAGAAGACGGGACGGGAAGGAGGAATGACTAGAGGAGAAACAAACAAAGAGGGAAGAAGAGGATAAGATAGATAGAATGAGGGAGAGCAGAAGAGGAAGAGGTAAGAAGGAAAGAAGAGGGAGACAGACAGGGAGAAACATAGAAAAGGAAGAAAGGAGAAAAGAGGAGAGGAAAAAAGGGAAGAAAAGAGAGGAGAAGGAAGGATAATGAGAGAAAATGAGTGAGGAAAAGAGATAAAGGAAGAAGTGAAATGGAGGTATCAGAGAGAGAGAGAGAGAGAGAGAGAGAGAGAGAGAGAGAGAGAGAGAGAGAGAGAGAGAGAGAAAGGTGGAGGAAACTCAAGCGGTTTCTCTCATAAAGGTATTGGCGAGTGGAGAAAAAGGAATGAAGGTAGGAATTTTCTCTCTCTCTCTCTCTCTCTCTCTCTCTCTCTCTCTCTCTCTCTCTCTCTCTCTCTCTCGCTACACAACCAACGTGACCTACCTGAGTTAAATTCTACCTTGGTATGCAATGTACATGTTTTATTTTTTGTTCATTATAGCGTAAACAGAATATATATATATATATATATATATATATATATATATATATATATATATATATATATATATATATATATATATATATATATATATGTTGTTTACTTATTTATTCATAGAAAATTAATTCAGTAAAGATAACAGAGATAATAATGATAATAAACACATCAATAGTTATGAAACAAAGAGGCAGTGAAACGTACTTAGAGGCAGAGACAACACTTGCATTACGAGTACTGTTCTCGGTGCGTCTTTCAAATAAAATGTAGAAATTCGAGAAACTGTAACAGCTTGAAATTGTTGTGGAAAAGTATGCAGCTACTTCATCTCCTGAAATTACGCAGTACATGTATGTATTGGATAAAGCATCGAGCTTTGATGGACTTTTGATCATAAAGAACTTGTATTGCTGGATGTATTATCATATGAATTATGTACTAATTAAACCGAAATAAACAAAATAAAACGAATTTAAATTGATAAATAAACAAATAGATAGCGATAATTACGATGCGCGTGACGGAGATAATGATGCGATTCCACAATAACGATGCGAGTTTCCACGATAACGATGCGAGTTTGCACGATAACGATGCAAGTTTCCACGATAACGATACGAGTTTTCACGATAACGATGCGAGTTTCCATGATAACGATGCGAGTTTCCATG
>NC_059275.1:14774533-14779533 GCF_017591435.1 Portunus trituberculatus
CTTGCCTTCCTCTTTCTTTTCCATTTTTAAACCTCCCTCCCTTTCCCCATCTCTCTCTCTCTACACAAACACACACACACACACACACACTCGAGGCATCCGTGTTAGTCCTCTCGAGAACAGAAACATCGTACGTCTGGCGGCTTTCCATTCACTGCTATTGATCGCCAACGTCGCCTGAAGATCGTAAAAGTTATCTTACTGCAACGTGGTGGTGGTGGTGGTGGTGGTGGCCTAGAGAGAGAGAGAGAGAGAGAGAGAGAGAGAGAGAGAGAGAGAGAGAGAGAGAGAGAGAGAGGGGGGACGTTCACTCCACTCTTCAACCTTCTATGAGATGCTAACGAGTCAAAGAAGGGCTTCCCTGTGGACGGATGGGGTGGAGGGAGGGGAGGAGGTGAACTGGAGGTGGATTGGGGGGCGGGGCCTGGGTGTGGTGGTGGGTGGTGGCGAGGTGAGGAAGTGGAGAAGATGTGTGGGTAGTAATAGATAGAGTGAGAACAGCAAACAGCGGGTGGGAGAGGGACAAAGGATAGACAGTATGAGAGAGAGAGAGAGAGAGAGAGAGAGAGAGAGAGAGAGAGAGAGAGAGAGAGAGAGAGAGAGAGTACTGGTTGCTGGGAAACAGGAGGAAAAGGTAAGAGAAAACAGAAAAAATAGAAAACGAGGAGGAAGAGACAGGATGTAAAGACGGATGAGAGAAGGAAGAGTAGAGTATGAAAAAAAAAAAACAGGAGCTAAAAAACTGAAAGGAAATGAAGAAAGTCCGATGACGAGAGAGAGAGAGAGAGAGAGAGAGAGAGAGAGAGAGAGAGAGAGAGAGAGAGAGAGAGAGAGAGAGAGAGAGAGAGAGAGAGAGAAAGGAAAACTCTAAAAACCAACAAACAAAAGGGAAATAAAGGAGAGAAAACAGCAAAAAGAAGAGAGTGGGTGGAAGCGGAACAGAGAGAACACAGGAGGAGGAGGAGGAGGAGGAGGAGGAGGAGGAGGAGGAGGAGAGTAAAGGGGAGAGATATAAAGTGATGACGAGGAAGCAGCAACACTCCACTACTACTCCCACCTCACTCCGGACAGATGGGAGGCAGCCACTCCGGGGACGCAACGGGAACCTAATTTACGCCCAGGACTTAATCTGCCTCCAAGGGAACTGCAAACAAGCGACCCGTCAAGGCTACTGAAGAAGGGGAAGAAGGAGAAGGGAAAAGTGAAGAGGGATGATAGTGTGTGTGTGGTGAGGTAGGAGAAACAACCTTAGCAATGGGAGAAGGAGGAGGAGGAGGAGGAAGAGGGGAGAGGTTGGCTATGAAAATGAGGACAGAAAGAAGTAAGCTTGGGTGAAGTGCAAGACATGTTGGAAATGGTGGAAAAAACTGAAGGAGAAGGATGGATGGATAAATGGGTGGATGGATGGATGGGACACTAAATTGAAGTACATGCATTTCAAGTCAACAAACAAACTAGTGTCCTCGTTACAAAAGACTTTCTTCAACATCTCACCCTTATTCTGTCCAACTCCGTAATACAAGAGTTAACCAACGCTCTCAATCATTCAAACCTTTCTCTGGTAAACTTTGGAACTCTCTCTCTCTGTCTGTATTTCCAACTTCCTATGACTTGACTGCATTTAAGAGGAAGGTTTCAAGACATTTATCCCTGTCCTTTAGTTAACTCCTTGGGTTCTGTAAGGGAACTGGCGACTGAGTGGGCCTTTATTTTATTTTATTGTTGTCCTTAGCCAGTCTTTCCTTCTTACATAAAAAATAATATGAAGTCTTTACGTAGCAGCATTGGACTGATGGTAAAGGTATTGAGGAATATGAACTGAGGATAGGAGTGTCTTGAGGAGCAATTTTCTACTCTTTCCTCTTCCCCCAACATGATTCCCTGGTACAATTAAACACAAACGCCTGGAGGTAAGAGACGTTGGGGGATGAGGAGGAGGAGGAGGTGGGGAGGAGATGGTGGATGAGAGGGAGCGTGGTGAGGAGTAATATCTCTTTCCCCTTCCCCTTCCTCTTCCTCTTCCTCTTCCCTGCTTATCTCTTCCCCAAGGCGCGGCAAAAAACTCCTATCACAAATTAGTACTTGGAATATTTCTTTACTCTCCTCGTATCGCGCCGCTTTGGAGGGAAAATCTTAAGCGGCTTCTCACTCACAAAAAAGATTCACGTAAAGATATCTTAATGTAGGGGAATATACAATAACGCTATCTTGTTTTATGAGAGCGATAAGGACAGTATATTGTGTCTGGAAATATGAGATGTCTTCGTTTTCGTTCTATTTCTTAACTAAGCGTGATTACATGTGTGTGTGTGTGTGTGTGTGTGTGTGTGTGTGTGTGTGTGTGTGTGTGTGTGTGTGTGTGTGTGAGTGTGTGTGTTTGTCTGTCTGCCTTTCTGTCTCTATTTTTCTGCCTATTTGTGTCTAAAAATCAATAAAAAACGAAGGTAGATGAATTATGTCCACCAGTCTGTGTGAAAAGATGAATTTTGGCTGAGTTTGAGTTATAAGGAGAGAGAATAAAAGATTAATCAGGTTGTGTCTACCATCTATAACCATTTATCTAACCAGTTTATTTATATTTCATCCATTCAATCCATTCATTTAATTTGTCCGTGTCTTTTATGTCTATATATCTAATTTTCTTCTTTATATCCATTTATTCAGTGTGTCTCTCTTTTTCATATCCACGTATCTAAATTATCTCCCTCCATCCATTTATATCTATCTCTTTAATGTCCCTTCATATGTTTCAATTCGACTTGTCTATTTAATCTATCTGTATATTTAACCTCTCTCTCTCTCTCTCTCTCTCTCTCTCTCTCTCTCTCTAATTTACCTATCCATCTGTCCGCGAGACCCAACAACTCCGCCTTTCTTGTGTCATTGCGTCACCGCGTCACGCATCTGGCACCACGCGGCTCATCTCTCCCTATTGTGACGTCCAAGCTGCGTCACCAACCTTCGTGACGTCACCAGCCTAGATTTCTGCCATTATCCAATCACCGCTCTCGATCCTCCTTCTCCCCTCGACTACTTCTCCTCCTCCTCCTGCTCCTCCTCTTCCTCCTTTTCCTGAACTACGTGGCTGACATAACAGTCTTGGTACCTCACACATCCTATTTCCAAAGTCTCTCTCTCTCTCTCTCTCTCTCTCTCTCTCATACCTATTTATAGTTCCTTCTTAATGAGTTAATTGCAGTCTCCGCGGACCACCCTGAACCCGGCTTATTAATCTCTCTTCTTCTTCTTCTCTCTCTCTCTCTTCTCTCTCTCTCTCTCTCCTAATGAAGTGGAAAAGAAAACCTTCAATATTTTCCCCAGAAGTGTGTCAAGAAAATACTAAACGTGTGTGTGTGAGAGAGAAAGAGAGAGAGAGAGAGAGAGAGAGAGAGAGAGAGAGAGAGAGAGAGAGAGAGAGAGAGAGAGAGAGAGAAAGCGTATCTTGACACAAAAAACTTATCGCCCCCTTTTCACAAATTCTATATTAATAAGGTGAAAAATGACAAGTAAAAATGTTAGCCCTACTCTTTATTATTTTTCCTCCTCCTCGTCCTCCTCCTCCTCCTCCTCCTCCTCCTCCTCCTCCTCCTCCTCGACAAGTCTCTTTCTAACTGAAGGGCATAAATCTTTAGTTTCTGAATTTCCACCTTAAACTAGTTCCTGAAGAAGGGGATGAAGGAGTAGAGAGAGAGAGAGAGAGAGAGAGAGAGAGAGAGAGAGAGAGAGAGAGAGAGAGAGAGAGAGAGAGAGAGAGAGAGAGAGAGAGAGAGAGAGAGAGAGAGAGAGAGAGAGAGAGAGAGTGTATGTTTGTTTTTAGAGGAACATTTTAGTGAATATGGAAATGATGGGGTGATGGAGGAAAGGAGGAAAGGTGAGAGTAGGGAGAGGTGAGAGGGACAGGTGGAGGAAAGGGAAGAAGGGTGAAAGAGGAAGGCAAATTAGACTAGTTGAAAGGACAGGAGAGAGAGAGAGAGAGAGAGAGAGAGAGAGAGAGAGAGAGAGAGAGAGAGAGAGAGAGAGAGAGAGAGAGAGAGAGAGAGAGAGAGAGAGAGAGAGAGAGAGAGAGAGAGAGAGAGAGAGAGAGAGAGAGAGAGAGAGAGAGAGAGAGAGAGAGAGAGAGAGAGAGAGAGAGAGAGAGAGAGAGAGAGAGAGAGAGAGAGAGAGAGAGAGAGAGAGAGAGAGAGAGAGAGAGAGAGAGAGAGAGAGAGAGAGAGAGAGAGAGAGAGAGAGAGAGAGAGAGAGAGAGAGAGAGAGAGAGAGAGAGAGAGAGAGAGAGAGAGAGAGAGAGAGAGAGAGAGAGAGAGAGAGAGAGAGAGAGAGAGAGAGAGAGAGAGAGAGAGAGAGAGAGAGAGAGAGAGAGAGAGAGAGAGAGAGAGAGAGAGAGAGAGAGAGAGAGAGAGAGAGAGAGAGAGAGAAATTCAAAGGCCCAACTAGCTCCCTTTTTTCCCGCCAACTTTTCAAAATGACCTTTATGAAACGTATTAATTTCTGTTACCAAAATTTTACAACCATATTTAGTTATTTTTCACCCCTTTTTCTTTTCACCTGAACCTTTTCCTCCTTTACTTTTTTTCCCTCTCTTCTTTTATTTCTTCGCCCATTTTCCATTCTATAAACGAAAAAAAAAAAAAAACAGTTTGTGACTTAAAATATTCGGGGGGCCTTGATCTCTTAATACTTCGCTCAGTGGCCCCAAGTTTTCTTTCTCTCATTCCATCCTAACCCCGCAATTCTTCGCTCATTCTCCTAACTTATAACTCAAGTCCAAGAAATTAAAACTCGTCCACCTTCCTTCTTAAACTGAAATACTTATCAAAATTTCCTCCATCTTACTTTTTTCTTTACTTTTCCTTAATAAGAATACTCTCATGTAAAAATGTACGTCCTTCAAGCTCAAGAAATAATTATACCACTAAATCTACTACCAGAGAGAGAGAGAGAGAGAGAGAGAGAGAGAGAGAGAGAGAGAGAGAGAGAGAGAGAGTTAAACAGATAATGAG
>NC_059275.1:14784533-14794533 GCF_017591435.1 Portunus trituberculatus
AAATATACAAGAGACACAGCAAATAAGAAACATATATACAAAAGACAGCAAATAAGAATCAAATAAGCAAGAAACACAGCAAATATAGACAAATATGGAACAAAAATAGAAGAAACACAGCAAATAAAGACCAAGTATACAAGAGACACAAATACAGACAAAATAAGGACGAAATATACAAGAAACACAGCAAATAAGGAGTAGATATAGACAAAACATACAAGAAACACAGCAAATACAGACAAAATAAGGACGAAATATAAAAGAAACACAGCAAATAAGGACCAAACATAAAAGAGAAGTAGTAGATATAGACAAAACATACAAGAAACACAGCAAATATAGACAAAATAAAGAACAGATACGAGTATACGAGAGACAGGGAATGTACAGCAGCTCACAAAACTAGCCTTAAAATATGAGAGGCTTACAAAATTTGACGCAACGGACGATATTGTTGTGGCGATACTACTGATGTGCGCAGGAAATAAATGTCTAACTCTTCACAGCAATCCGGTATTTGGCGGTTCGATTAAGTGAGGTTTTGCGGCTTAAATAGTGTCATTCGGAGTATTTTTATTTTGAAGGTAGTTTTTATTTCATTTGTTAACCATTTTTTTTTTTTGTAAGTACGAGTATTATACAATGAACAGAATATATACCTATTTTTTTTCAGTTTGCATTCCTCTTCCTCATTCTCTGTCTCTGTCTCTGTCTCTCTCTCTCTCTCTCTCTCGCTTGTTTGACATTTGAATTGCATTTTCTACTGTTTGTTCACGCCATTTTCTCTCGATTTTTAACTGCGTAGGTAATTTGATGCTTTTTTTTGTGTGTGGTACTTGCAGGAGGCAATGACACTAGTGGTGGTGGTGGTGGTGGTGCTGGTAGGTGTATTGATCAGTGTATAAAAGGATGAGTGGATGAATTGATATCTGGATGGATTGGTGAGCGGATGACTGGATAAAAGTATTGATTGGATGACTGGATGGATGGTAGGGTCAATGGATGGGTAGGTGGATGAGATTGTTTGGACAGGTAGGTGAGTAGGTACTAAGTGGATGAGTGGATGAATGGATTGACCAATGGGAGTCAGTGGTTGGATGAATGGATGAGTAAATGATTAAGGTGTTTGTTTAAGTGGTTCAGTGGGTGAGTGGATAGTGGAAGTGGTTGAATAAATCAGATGGGTGGGTAGATATTAGTGGATAAGTGGATGAGTGGATGAATGAATGGATGAATGGGAGTCAGTGGCTGGATGAATGAATGAGTAAATAAATTAGAAGGTTTACTTAAATGGTTAAATGGTAGAGTGGATAGGTGGGTGTGGATGAATGAGTAAGTGGATAGCTAGGTAAACATGAACGTGTACTGATTCACAACTGCCTTCTAAGCCTAGAAATATTTTGAGAAGCAAGTATTTGAGTACCAACTGTATTTTAGGCCTATACACTCACTCTACCTAGAAAATGATCTCCCTTAAGGCTTATAAAATGGAGTGAGTGGTGGTGGAAGTGTTGGTGATAGTGGTGGTGGTGGTGAGCGCGGGGGAGGACGAGGGCGGGGCTACACCTCTACATAGAACACCACCTCTTTAAGCCCGTGTGTGTGTGTGTGTGTGTGTGTGTGTGTGAGTGTGTGTGTGTCAGTGAGGCCAAGCTACCAATGTGTCCCTCGCTGCCGCTACGCCACTAAAAACACGCGTTCCCTGAGAAGGTTTGAGGAGAGCTAACTGTGATCCCTTTCATTGCTTCTGCCGGGACGCTGCGACGCTACTGGGAGTGTCAGGAAGGGAGAGGGAGGAGAGATGGACGATGGCTAGAAACACGCGACGGAGATAGAAGGATAGATGGATGGGGAATATAGGAAAGAGAGATATGGAAGTGCGGATGGAGGTATGGAAGAAGAGATCACGATAATGTAGAGAGAAGAGGAGGGAAAAAATAAGGATAGAGGGTGAGAGATGGAAGAAGATTGGAGGGATGAGACAGAAATGAATGGATGGAGAGATAGATGGAGAGATGAAGAGAAGAAAAAAAAAATTCAATTGAAGAAATGGAAAGACATATGGAGAGATAGATGGATGGAGTAATGGGAAGATAGAAGGACCTGTAGAGGGATGGAAAAGATGAATGAATGAAGAAATGGAAGGAAAAGAAAGAATGATAAGGTAAAGAAAAGAAAAAAGGAAAACGAGATAGAGATGGAACAAGGTATCAAGGTAGAATAAGACGAAAAATGAAGGAAGAAAGAGAGAAAAGAGAGAGAGAGAGAGAGAGAGAGAGAGAGAGAGAGAGAGAGAGAGAGAGAGAGAGAGAGAGAGAGAGAGAGAGAGAGAGAGAGAGAGAGAGAGAGAGAGAGAGAGAGAGAGAGAGAGAGAGAGAGAGAGAGAGAGAGAGAGAGAGAGAGAGAGAGAGAGAGAGAGAGAGAGAGAGAGAGAGAGAGAGAGAGAGAGAGAGAGAGAGAGAGAGAGAGAGAGAGAGAGAGAGAGAGAGAGAGAGAGAGAGAGAGAGAGAGAGAGAGAAGGGTGATTACTGATGCTGAGTTCACTACAACGCTGAGTTCTGACCTTGAGTGGAGGTATTGAGCTCTCTCTCTCTCTCTCTCTCTCTCGTGTCGCCATGTGTAACTTCATTATATGGGTCTCTTTTCTTCTTTAATCACACACACACACACACACACACACACACACACACACACACACACACACACACACACACACACACACACACACACACACACACACACACACACACACACACACACACACACACACATTTTCTTTTGCTACTTTTTCCTTTCTTCCTCTTTTCTTCTAATTTTTCTTTTCTGCTCTAGTTTTAAGCTTCACTCTTTTCTTTTTCCACATTCTGTCTTTCTTCTCTTCCTCCTCCTCCTCCTCCTCCTCTTCCTCTTCCTCTTCCTCTTCCTCTTCTTCCTCCTTCAGAGAACCGATACTATTTTCTTTTCTTTAAGATCGCGAATCCTTTTCACCACTTCTTCCTCTTTCTCCACTTCCTCTTCTCCTTCCCTGTATCCTAACCACTTTTCCTCTTCCTCTCCTTTCTCTTTCATCTTTCTTCTCCTTATTTTTTTTCTTCTTATCACAATTGCTCCACATTTTCGTTTCATATGGTAGTTTTTTTTTCCATATCTCATTTTTTTTCTTAATTACGTTTATATTTATTTTCATGATTTTTTTCCTTGTTTTACTGCCTAATTAACTTTTTATTACGCTCGTTTTCTCATTTCTGTCCGTCTGTGTCCTCGTCTCCTTGCCTTATTATTTTTATGGCATCTGTATTCCTTCACAAATGTCAACGGAATAAAAGAGAAGTAGAAACAGAAGGGAATTCATCTCATTAACAAAGTCTCAAATTCTCCTTTAGAAATAATGATGGGTAATGTTTCAGTGTTCCTTTATTCAAATTAAGTCGTTCCCTTTCATTCGTCTATGAAAAATAATCATGTGTCAATTTTAACTTTTATTTATTTATCTTTTCTCATTTTTATACCTTGAACTTTCGAAATCCACCTCTCTCTCTCTCTCTCTCTCTCTCTCTCTCTTTCTCGCTGGGTCCAAATCAACTAAGAGTTTAATTTTAGCTCTCCTGGATTACATGCATTCGGACTGACTATTAGTGGTGGTGGTGGTGGTGGTGGTGGTAATAGTAGCAATAGTGGTAATGGTGGTTGTGTTGGTGGTGGCAGTGGTGGTGGTGATGGTGGTGGACTCGAGTATATTACAGCTACCGGTGGAACAGTGGAGGAGATATTTGCATGGAGAGAGAGGAAAATGGAGAGTCAAAGTGGTGGTGGAGGGAGAGTGTGGATGAGTATGTGGAAGAAGTGGAAGATGGTAAATTGTAAGGAAAGGAAAAAGGAGAAAGTGGAGAAAAGTGGAGAGAAAAGAGGAGTGGAGAAAACTGCTAAGATGGATCAGAGAGAGAGAGAGAGAGAGAGAGAGAGAGAGAGAGAGAGAGAGAGAGAGAGAGAGAGAGAGAGAGAGAGAGAGAGGGTGGTCTTTCATCATACACGGCCTCCCTGACCTTGTTGTTAGGGCACCATTAAATCCATCAATCAATTAATAAATCAATTTCTGAGCCTCATGGTCTGATTAGCTTCCATCGCAACCCTTAACTACTTAGTGACCTTGTTAGGGGCTGTGGGCGGTTGTAGGGAGGGGCGGGGGGCGAGTACTGAAGGAGGGACATAGCAGAGGGAGTACAGCGTATCAGGACACAAAGGAAAGTTGCAGGAAGTTTGAAGCCTACACATGGCTGTTTTTCTGCTGTATATAACTAAGCACGTAATTTCCCCTTTCATTCCCATTAATTAGTGTGATTCTCTTAGAGCTTCTTATTATATATATATGGGTCTATTACGTTTATTTATCACCTTACTCCTAATGCTTGTACTGCTATTGCTACTAGTACAATAACAATTAATAACTGTATTATTTCTACAACTACTGCTGCTAATATTTCCTTCCTCTTCCTTCCTCTTCCTTCTCGTTCTTCTCTACTACTACTACTACTACTACTACTACTACTACTACTACTTTCCTCGCCCTCTTCCTTCTCCTTCTCCTCCTCCTCCTCCTCTTCCTCCTCTTCTTCCTCCTCCTCCTCCTTCTCCTCTTCCTCCTCCTCCTCGTCCTCCTCCTTCTCCTCCTCCACCTCCTCCTTCTCCTACTACTACTACTACTACTACTACTACTACTACTACTACTACTACTACTACAACTACAACTACTCCTACCAATACCACTGCATCCATTACTTCCGCCCGTAAGTTTAATAACCACTCAATCTCCTTATCAACTTCACTGACAATCAAATAACTTTCTGATCGAATACTTTCACTTGACTTAAAGACCAATTGCTTGTGATAAACTTAGGTGAAGAAGACACGGAGAGAGAGAAAAAAGAGTAGAAGAGAAAGAGTACCGGGGGCTAGGAAGAGGAAAGGAAGAAAAGAGGACACAGAGCTTATGGCTTAGGATAGAGTGAAGACGAGGAAGGGAATATGTAAGGTGCAAGGATGAGAAGAATGAAGGGTGGTAAGGGAAGGATGTAAGGGTGAGGGTATTTTATAAGGTGAGAAAGACGAGGTTTGGAGAGTGGGAAGGTGTTTGCAAGGGTGAGGGAAGGGTTGGGGTGATGCAGGGAAGGAGAAGGAGCAGCAGGAGAGCTTAATGGGATGGACAGGGAGCTTAACATGCATAAAGGAGGATCAGCAGTGAGATGGAGGGGTGCTAAGGGAAGGACTACACCAACACTGACAACACAAAACACAGAAAAGAAAAAGAAAAGATAAATGAACGTGACATAATTAGAAGGAAAGAAAAAGTCATAATAAAAAAACAAAATGCATTGATGAGAAAAAAAAGTGGGAAATGTGAACAAAATATGAGAAATTTGATAATAAAAGAACGAAGAATTATAAGAATGCTCGGAAAAGTTACTATAGTTTGCTGATGAAAAAAAAAACTATCTTTCTAAATAAGAGAACGTATACAAACACAATTACCACATGCTGAAATTACAAAGTACAAAATTCTACATGACCTTAATTTTCTAACAAATTCCAGTAAAATAAAAACAAAATAAATAATAAGCTACTCTGTTCTTCATTCCTTCTCAAGCAAACCTGATTCAAAGTTACAGAGGTGTCATTACTCACCTCCTGTTATTACCTCCTCAAAAACAATAAAAACAATAACAACATGACTCAATAATAAAGTTTAAAATTTACCAACACTGCCACCACCATCATCACCACCACCGCCACCAGCACCACCACCACCAATACCACCATTTCAGACTGTAAGTATATGAATATAAACACCACCATCACCACTACCAGAGAGAGAGAGAGAGAGAGAGAGAGAGAGAGAGAGAGAGAGAGAGGCAATAATGTATAGCACTATCTTGGCCAGCGACGGGTCACAGCAAGGTAAGATGGTCCAAATTAATCCTACGTACGTGTGTGTGTGTGTGTGTGTGTGTGTGTGTGTGTGTGTGTGTGTGTGTGTGTGTGTGTGTGTGGGCTGCACGTTCAGGTAATGTTCGAGATTTATCCCGCCCGACACATGGTGGTTCCTGCAGGTGTGGTCAAGACAGTGAGTCACCTCCTCGCCTCCTCTCTCTCTCTCTCTCTCTCTCTCTCTCTCTCTCTCTCTCTCTCTCTCTCTGTCTGCCTGCCTGCCTGCCTTTGTTTTTCTTCCTCTGCCGTGTCTGTGTCTGCCTACGTTTTTGTTTCTCTGCTTATTTGCGTCTGTTTCTCTCTGTTTTTATCTCTATGTCTATACTTGTTTGTCTGTCCGTTTGTATTTGTCTCTCTCTCTCTCTGCTTCTATCTATCTTCTATCTCCGTGTTTATTTTTGTGTATCTATATGAGTTTATATCTGTGTGTATTTTGCCCTCTCTGCCTGTCTCTATGTATTCATCTTTATTTAATCTGTCTATCTCTCTCTCCATCTATCTACCTATCTGTTTATCTATCTTTCTATTTATCTATCTATCTATATATATATGTACCTCAAGAAAACACATTAAACAGATAACATAAATACGTATGAAATAATTGTCAAGATTTTCACAGCAATACAATACGAAGAAAACAAAACTCTGACCACTCTCTCTCTCTCTCTCTCTCTCTCGTAAAGTAGATCAACAATAATTTCACAGGTTCTCGTAGCTTTAAAACACGACGTACACAGAACTAAAACACATAAACAGGACCAAAGACTCCCCTTTAGCTCGGCCGGCGGCGGGAGGTTTGTGTTAGTGGCGGCGGCGATGCGGTCAGGGTAAATGTAAAGGACAAACTGGTAAGGAAATTAATGATGGCGCGTAACTATTTTAATTACACGAGCGAAACGAGGAAAAAAAAAAAGTGATGGATGATTCGTTATTGCCAAGGAGGAGAGGTAGATGTGTATTTCGAGATGCAGAATTTTATCGTGTTTCAAGTTAGTTTCGTGGGTCTCACAAATCAGTGTTTTCTTGACAGTCTTGATAACACGTGTCTTTTGTGTCTCCTTACCATTGTTATTGCTATATTCATCAGCCTTACTACCACTACTACTACTACTACTACTACTACTACTACTGCTACTACTGCGAAGACCCAGTTCCTTGTTCCTCTTGCTAATTTGTAAGACGAGTGTGTGTGTGTGTGAGAGAGAGAGAGAGAGAGAGAGAGAGAGAGAGAGAGAGAGAGAGAGAGAGAGAGAGAGAGAGAGAGAGAGAGAGAGAGAGAGAAATTCCGTGTGTTTATGTTTGTGTTGCTAATGTATGTCTTCGTTATCCTTCTAACAGAGAGACAAGAAAGAATACAAGTTGACTCTCTCTCTCTCTCTCTCTCTCTCTCTCTCATCTAATGTCCTTACTGGAACTCTGATGGAGAAATATTTTTGTCAGGAAGAAAAATATATGACGCCTTTTTTTCCTTTGTACATTTGTTCGCATTAAGAACACAATGGCCTTTTCTTTCGCGCGTTACTTGTCTCATTTCTCCTTCTTACCCTTTGTTTTCTCGTTTTCTTCCTTTTCAGTTCTCATTGTTCTCAGATTCACGTGCCCTCCTTCTCCTCCTTCTTTTCACTCTTTTTCCTCCTCATTTTCTCGATATATTTTGTTTTCAGCTCTCTATAAACTTATGATTGTGTTATTTTTGTATTTCTCTCTCTCTCTCTCTCTCTCTCTCTCTCTCTCTCTCTCTCTCTCTCTCTCTCTCATTCATATTCATTCACCTACTTTCCTTATCCTAAATCCTTTCCTTGAGTTCATTCCCCCTTTTCCTGATCCTTCTCTTCTCGTCCTTTCCTTCCTTCCTCTCCCACGTCCTCAAAACATTCCTTTTTTTGCCCCGGTATTCTCCTCATTGGCCTCCTTCACTCCTTCACTGGCAAACCCTCCCTTGCTCCTTTCCTTGCTGCACGCTTTCTGGTTAATGCTCTCTCCTTATTCCCCCTCTCTTCCCTTTTCCTGTTCCTTTAAATGTCCCTTTGTCTCTTGCCTTTATTCATATTTTCTTTCATCTAGGGTTTTTTTTTCTAACACACATCAAAAACAGGTGAAAATAAGGAAAGAAAATTGATGGAAGACAAAGCAAGGAAAGGAAAATTAGATGTAAATAAAAGAAAATAATTGTGGATGAAAAGAATAGACTGCAGGTGAGAAAAGGAAATTAAACCAAATCAAAAACAGGTGAAAATAAGAAAAAAATTGAAGAAAGAGGAAAATGAAAAGAAAATAGGAACAAATAGGGAAGAAAGTAATAATGTGTGAAAAAGAATAAGTCAAAGATAAAAAGAAGAAAATAGCTTATCTTTATCTCTTAGGTTGATACAGGTAAGAGTGAGTTAATTAAGAGGTCCAGGTGTAGCTACAGGTGAGTCTCTCCTTATTCTCTCTCTTCCCTTTTCCTGTCCCTTTAAATGTCCCTTTGTCTCTTGTCTTTATTCATATTTTCTTTCATCCAGGTCGTGCTCTTTCTTATTTTTTTTCTAACATTTTTTTTAATCTTTTTCTTTTCAAGTGTCTTTTCTCTCTTGTCTTTTCTCCATGTCCCGCTAACTCTTTTTGAATTTTGTCTTTTCCTTCTTCATGTTTTTTTTCTTTTGCTTTCTTTCTTTTGTACATTTCTTTCTTCTTGTTTTCATCTCGTCTCTCACTGTTCTTTATACTCCTCCTTTCCTATTTCATTTTTCTATTTTCTCTTTAGTTCTTCTTTCACATTCCTTTCCCAAGCCTTGCCTTTTTCTATTCTAGTCTCTTTTCCTCTTCTATTTCTTTTCTCTGTCTCTGTCTCACTTTCCTCTCCTTCATTTCTATTCTCTCTTCTCAGTGTCTCTTCCTATTCTTCCTTCACACTCATATTCATTTTATTCTTGCCTTCCTTCCCATTTCGTGTTTTTCCATTCCTACATTAAATTTTTCCTTCTCTAAATGTTCTTTCTTCATATATCCCTTCCCGTTTTCTTTTCTACCCTTCACATTCCTACTCCTCTTACTCCTCTTCCAAGCCTTACCTCTGAACCACAGCCCTGTCTCAATGCTCACTCCTAAACCCCTCCCTTCTCTTCCTCTTGTTCTTCCTTCACACTCTTACTCCTCCAAGCCTCGCCACTGTACCACCGCCTCTACCTCCGCCCTGCCGCCCAGCCCAGCCCAGCCCAGCCCAGCCCAGCCTCCTCCGCGCCCTCTCTGCACCACTGCCGCCTCCTGCTCCTCCCGCCGCCACCTTTAACACAAATTCCGCATTGCGTCTGAAGAAGAGAACCAAAAGAATCATAACCAAGAAACCTTCCCAACCTCAAACCCCAGCAAAAGGTAAACAAAGGAGGGTGGGTGGAAGGGGTAGGGTGGAAGGGAGAGGTTACGGGGAGAGAGGGTGGAGAGAATGGAGAGAGATGGTTTTGGAAAGGGAAGTGGGATAATAAATCAAAGAAGTGTGCCTCGCTCGACTGGATTGTAGCTCAAGGATGGATGAGGCTCAGCTGTGCACCGCCGCCACCGCCGCCACCGCCATCACCACCACCACCACCACCACTACCACCGCCACCATTACCAGAATTCAAAACAAGCATCGTCAGCATCATTGTGTAGTGTGGTGGAATATGAAGGTTTGTTTTTCCTTATGATTATTTGTAATGACTTTCTGTAGCACCAGTGTCGCCATAACTATTACCATTACCATCATCATCTCTGTCATTCACCATTATCATCAACATCACCAGTAACATCACCACCACCAATGCCAAGGACCCTATCACCACCACCACTTCATCATCACCATTACTAACACCACTCACTATCATCACCATCACTCACGAGGCAATTTCACCATCCTCTGAGAGCCAATCTGACATCACCACAACCAATACCACGTTATTATTACACCACCATCACCACCACAATCACCATTACCTTATACCTCTCCAAAACACCCCATGCACCACACAACAACCTACCCAACCACCAATCCCACTAC
>NC_059275.1:14799533-14802033 GCF_017591435.1 Portunus trituberculatus
GGTTAATAAAGGGAACTGTGAGGAGTGTAGGACAAATTGGGAGCTCTCACAAACACACACACACACACACACACACACACACACACACACACACACACACACACACACACACACACACACACACACACACACACTCTCTCTCTCTCTCTCTCTCTCTCTCTCTCTCTCTCTCTCTCTCTCTCTCTCTCTCTCTCTCTCTCTCTCTCTCTCTCTCTCTCTCTCTCTCTCTCTCTCTCTCTCCTAAAAGCGGCTGGGCTAGCAACTAAGGATAAAACACACCAAATAGCAATGAAAAGTCGATCTAGCTTCCATCTGGACAAATATACGAAATAAATACACATACTAAATTTTTCAAACGTGGGGCCGACTTCTCAATTATTTCCTGTTAAAAAGGAAAAGATCAATAAATACATGAAAAAAATATAAAAAGGAAGGAAAAAAAGGAAAAAAATTCTGCTGCTGGCGTTCTACTTTGAGTTATGAGAGTGAGTGAGGATGACAGCTGGTCTTCATCCCAAAACATTCTGAGTGAGAGCAAGGGAGACAGGGAGAAAAGGAGAGAGAGATATAGGGAGCAGAGAAGGGAAAGGAAAAGGGAAAGGGAGAGGGAGAGGTAGTGATAGTGAAAGGATATGTGGAAGGGAGAGGAAGAGAGAGAGAGAGAGAGAGAGAGAGAGAGAGAGAGAGAGAGAGAGAGAGAGAGAGAGAGAGAGAGAAGTGCAGCAGGACGCGAGGAAGGTGTCCAGCGAAGGACTGAGGACTCACCAGGCCACCAAGCAGACACAAAAGCGAGCCAAGGCAAAAGTGTGTGAGTACTGCTCACGGAAAGGACACACTTCTGCTACTTGCCACGCCAGAACTGACGATTTACGTCAGGAGCGTCTCTACAGCGGCTCCTTACGGTGGAAAGACACACAGCCACACCCTTCCCACCTGCAGCGCCTCAGCCCGCCCACCACCTCACTTCATTTCAGTCCTTACCACAACCTCGCCCACTCCTTCCTCAGCCTGGTATCTGGAATCAGAGCCAGGGGCGGCAGTGGACCACTCCTCTTCACCAGTACCAGCAGTCGGCCGCGGACCCTAACCACCACCTCGGACTAGCAGGCCTCGCTCACTACCATCCCTCACCATGGTACAGCCAGCTTGCCCCGCCGCCAACTAAAGGTCGTCTCTAGCAACGTCCGTGGTCTCCGGACTAACCTTGCAGACTTATACCACAACTGTGTGCAACGACACAATGCAGACGTTGTTGTGGTGACAGAGACATGGCTGAACAGTGAGGTGGAGCCCACGTATGGCAGGATGCAGGGCTTCACCCACTGGGTGAGGAGGGACCGACAGGAGCGAACAGGAGGTGGAGTGGCTGTCTGCTTCAAGGAAGGAATGCAGGCCCAGCTACTCGACATAGACACGCCTCCACTGATGGAGATGATGTACTTCCGAGTAACGCTGGCAGACCGCTCAGCCCTCTTACTGTGTGCCCTGTATCGCCCCCCGCGACAAGGGCCTGACTCACTCCTGTACCTGACTGAGACTTTAGACAACCTGATGATGGCACACAGCTGCAGCCACGTGCTGATTGTGGGGGATCTCAATCACCACCTGGAAAGAGACGCCTACGAGAATCTCCTGGAGGTGCAGGGTCTGACAGATCATGTCACCTTCCCACACATGAACGAGGAGGGACATTAGACCCTGTCATCTCAGACTACCAGGAGGACAAGCTTCAGTGTCATCAGCTGGGGCTCGTGGGCAGCTCTGATCATCACGCTGTACTGACACAGCTGGAAGTGGGCGTGGCTCAGGACGAGGCCACCACCCGCACCATCTGGCTGTGGAACAAAGCAGACTGGGCTTCCCTGCGCCGCGACCTGACCCACACCCCATGGGCCACTCTGCTACAGGGAGGAGCAGAGAGTGAAGCACTTGCACTCACCTCTCACCTTCTCGCCCTCCAGAGACGCCACGTCCCACACAGGGAATACACCACCAGACCGACGGATCAGCCATGGTTTGGCTACCGTTGCCGTGTTGCTGCTGAGGCAAAGTATGCTGCCTGGCTCCGCTACAAGAGGAACCCGACTCGGCGCAACAAGGACTTGCATAGGGCTGCATGCAGGAGGATGGTGGTAACCAGCAAGTGGGCCTTAAAAAAGTGGGAGGAAAGCCTGCGCCGGAAACTGTGTGGCACTGGCGTAGGAAACAAAACTTGGTGGTCCCTTGTTAAGGACAAACAGGAACTGGCCACCAAGAATCCATCCCTCCCTCAGCAAGCAGGACGGTACTGTCGCCACCAGCAGTAAGGAGAGGGCACAGTTGCTGGCTTCCTTGTTTGCTGGAAAAATGAAGGTGGGGAATCCACAGCAGCCACCGCCTCAGCTGGTCCAGCAATGTGAGAAGACTGTCACCATGGTGGAGGTGACGCATCAGCAGGTGAAGCGATTATTGCGGGGCTG
This sequence comes from Portunus trituberculatus, assembly GCF_017591435.1. Classification (NCBI taxonomy): domain Eukaryota; kingdom Metazoa; phylum Arthropoda; class Malacostraca; order Decapoda; family Portunidae; genus Portunus; species Portunus trituberculatus. The sequence goes on from NC_059275.1 coordinate 14,801,993, forward strand.
GACACACAGAAAGCTACCGGCCCTGATGACATCAGCCCGCA
>NC_059275.1:14814533-14822033 GCF_017591435.1 Portunus trituberculatus
AGAGGAGGAGGATGAGGAGGAAGAGGAGGAGGAGGAGGAGGAGGAGGAGGAGGAGGAGAAGGAGGAGGAGGAGGAGGAGGAGGAGGAGGAGGAGGAGGAGGAGGAGGAGGAGGAGGAGGAGGAGGAGGAGGAGGAGGAAGAGAAAGAGAAGGAGAGGAAGGAAGATAATATTTGGGGAAATATATGAAGAACGAGGTTTAAGAGAAAAGTGGATCGTCTCTCTCTCTCTCTCTCTCTCTCTCTCTCTCTCTCTCTCTCTCTCTCTCTCTCTCTCTCTCTCATCAGTCTTCCGTCAACAGCAGCACTGCGGAGTAAGCGAGTGAGAGAAGTGAGAGGAGTAGGAGTGTGTTTCTCCCTTCCCGTGAAATCCAATCAGGTAAGAGATTTGGCAGGCCTTGTGACTCGCCCAATACACAGCCACGGGTCACCTCTCTCTCTCTCTCTCTCTCTCTCTCTCTCTCTCTCTCTCTCTCTCTCTCTCTCTCTAAGCCTTTTAACCTTTCATATATGCAAGCCCAGCGGTGCAATTTCGCTCTATCCTTACAAACTTTACGTGCATCCTCTCTGTTCTATACGATTTTACATGTATCTCCAGCTAGAATTTGCCTCCTCTGGTTTAACATTATCGTGCCTCCTCTTCTCCCCGCGCTTTATTCGCCTCAGCCTTCTCGCCACACTCAGCAAGCCGTGTAACCTTCATGTCTATACCTGAGTGGGATATATTTTACCAGTCATTGAAGGGAAGGTTGTATATATCACTTTTTTTTTTTCTTTATACAGCCATGAATATTAGTTTCCTTTAATCTTTGTAGTTTATGCTTCCTTAATTATTCCTCCTTTCTCTCTATGCTTCATCTAGACTCTTCTGTGTTAGTGTTTTTTTAATGTTTATGTATGTAAGAGGACTACTGGCCAAGAGGAAGAAAGAGGGCAAGAAGGGACTACTCTGCCGCCACTCACTAAGGGGAAAGAGTCAAAGGGATTACTTCAAATTGATGAGTAAGTGTCTTAAAACCTCCTTCACCTTTATCAATTTCAATCTCTCTCTCTTCTTTAACTGTTTTATGGTGAAAATTTTTGTTCTTTTCACTTCTTGCTTCATTCCTACTGGTCTTTCTCCTTTCTGAACGCTTCCCCCAGTCATGTTCCTCCCCAGGGAAGCAACACACTCAAGGTCCAAAGTTGCACAGGTTCCACTACACGTAAAGCTGATTATGATCATTCCCCGTTGAGTGTGCAGCAGTTTCAGTAATCGAACACACACACACACACACACACACACACACACACACACACACACACACACACACACACACACATTCACAAACTCTAAAACCATTATTGATTACTATTCTTCTATCTTCCCCACTAAACATACACCCACGCAAGGCACCCCCCCACACTTCCCCTCCACACATCCCCTCACGCCCCAACACCTCCCCACCCTGCACTCCCACCCAAACTCCCCACCTCCCTTTAAGTCTCTCTAGTAGGAGTTTTGACCGCTGGAAAGGTCGCGTTAAGGTCAGACTTCTATTTTTAATCAGCGTATAGTCAGAGAAGGTATCTGGTTATCGTGAGAGAGAGAGAGAGAGAGAGAGAGAGAGAGAGAGAGAGAGAGAGAGAGAGAGAGAGAGAGAGAGAGAGAGAGAGAGGAGAGAGAGAGAGAGAGAGAGAGAGAGAGAGAGAGAGAGAGAGAGAGAGAGAGAGAGAGAGAGAGAGAGAGAGAGAGAGAGAGAGAGAGAGAGAGAGAGAGAGAGAGAGAGAGAGAGAGAGAGAGAGAGAGATAGTAAATCCATTGTTGAAAATTTTAAGGTTCACAGTTTTAGTATTGTTTGTTTTTATTTTTCTTGCTTTAATGGAAGTACGTGTGTGTGTGTGTGTGTGTGTGTGTGTGTGTGTGTGTGTGTGTGTGTGTGTGTGTGTGTGTGTGTGTGTGTGTGTGTGTGTGTGTGTGTGTGTGTGTGTGTTTAGGAAGGGTAGGGGAAGAACGAAAGAAACGGAAGAAAAGAAAAATCAAAAAAAATGAAGAGAGAGAGAGAAAGAAAGAAAAAAACGAAAGAAAGAAAGAGGGAAAGAAAGAAAGAAAGAAATGGGAGCAGGACTGGGAAAAAAATGTTGTCTTTTACATCCAAACTCATATAGAACTAGTCCTCACACCCACATGAGGGAGGAAAGACCCACATATGACCATACTTACACCATACACCCATCTACCTTCACCATACAACCAGTCCCTTATACATCCATACATCCACACCATTACTACATACTGGGAACTTCATCAGAGGAAGGTTTCAAGACATTTATCTCTTTCTTTTGGCTAATCCTTTTGAATCCGTGAGGGGACTGGTGACTAAGTGGGCCATTTTTTCATATTTTTGTTGTCACTCGCCAGTTTTCCCTTCTTACATAAAATATATATTTCTACAATTCATCACACACTCATGGTCTTCAACATACATACATATACACATACATATATACATACATACGTGCATACATACTTTTCACCGTACATCTTAACCATACAGCATTGATTAACACACGTATTCCATTCCACACCCTTCTAATCGCTACAAGAACACTGACGTCCACTTTTTAAATTCACCATCACACCTTTACTCACCACCCCAGCCTTCATTTTCGTCCTTCAATCTCAACTTGGAACCCACATCACTCCTACACTCTGTCCTTCACGCCTTTCTGTTTCTAATCCTACGTGCATCACCTCCCAATGCCTCCTCTCCATTCACATCCACTTACCATAACCATTACCATCACCACCATCACCATACGGGCACCACCTTCTAATGCCTCCTCTCCATTCACATCCACGTGCCATCACCATTACCATCATCACCATCATCACCATCATCATCATCATCATCATCCATTTCATCCCCAGCGGAGGAAACGCCTCTTGTTTCGTCACACAAAGAAAGTTTTGTGCACGAAGCTTCTTGACTTTTGAATACTCAGTTACTTAGCAGCCTTCCTCTTCCTCTTCCTCTCCCACCTTCCTCTTTCTCTTCCACACTCTCCCTCCTCTCCCTCCCTCTCCCTCCCTCTCATTCATCTTCCAGGCTGGTGTTTCTGAATGACGGGGAGTTTAAGGAGGAACATTAGCATCAGCAGCTGGTCGACTCGCTTCGTCAGCAGCAGCAGTAGGAGGAGGAGAAGGAGGAGGACGAGGATGATGGCGAAGAGGACGAGGAGGAGGAGGAGGAGGAGGAGGAGATGCATTGAGAAAGACCGAAGCTTTTTTCAAGGGAGTATAAAAGTAAGTCCGTTGAAAATATGACTTCGTTTCTAATTATTATCGTCAGTATTATTATTTTTATCACTACTATTATTTTTATTACTTTGTTCTTTTTGCCTTTACGCTTACCAAATAAAAAAAAAAGCTCAATTAAAAGCAAAATAAGAAAAAAAATGTTAGTTGATCTTTACCATGAATTTGACAAATGAACAAGAAATTTTAAACTTGAGAGAGAAAAAATAAGTGTATTTCAATACGAGAATCTTGACGCAAAAAAAAAAAAAAAAAATATATATATATATATATAGAAGATGTGAAAATAAAACGTAAATTATTAACAGAAGTGAGGAAGGAAAGGTAGGGAACGCAAAATAGGAATGAGGACAACTGGAAACAAGAGACGTGGAAAGACTGGGGAGAGAAGAAAGACAGGAAGTGAAGAAGGGAAAGTAGAAAAAGGAAAATAGAAAAGAAAATTCTGGAAAAATAAACTAAGAAAGGAAAAACATAGAAAGAATATGAAGAGAAAGATAGATGAACAGAGGAGAAGGAAAAAAAAGTAAGAAACAAGATGAATGAAAAAAAGAAAATGAGATAGAAAAAAACAGAAAAGTAGAGAAAAAAAAAGAAAGACAGAAATACTGCTAAGTAAGGAAAAAGAGAGAGAAAAGTAATAGAGATGATAAATAAAGGAAACAAGAAAATTGGTTAAGGTAGATAGCAGGGCAAGTAGAGGAGGACAGGTTGAAAAGGGCACGTGGGAAGAGCCAGGTGTGTAGGGCAGGTAGACTGACAGGTAACGGGGATTCTTTCTCCCTCTAGTACAAATATTGAAAAGAAAAACACGAACGATGGAAAAACAAGCCAGGTATTGATATTTGTACTTCACCTGAGCCTCTCCCTACCTGGATGCTAATTAAAAGGTACCTTCATGTTAATTAAATTGTACTGAGTGTTGAAAGCAAAAGATGAATTAATTAACACAGATATGAATGTAAGTTGTAGGAACAGTGGAGGATTTGTGTACATCTCTCTCTCTCTCTCTCTCTCTCTCTCTCTCTCTCTCTCTACGATCCACAATATAATTAACAGAGTCAGAAATTTGCTCCTCACTGTCCCTGTTTCAACCACATCGTGTTAATTAACGTGTAGAAAGTTATTATCGTCGCCACCATTACTAAACACAGACACACACGCACACACACACACACACACACACACACACACACACACACACACACACACACACACACACACACACACACACACACACACACACACACACACACACACACACACACACACACACACACACACACACACACACATACACATTCATTCCTTTCCTGTCTTACATCATAGTTCATACTGCGCAGTTTTTCTCTCTCTCTCTCTCTCTCTCTCTCTCTCTCTCTCTCTCTCTCTCTCTCTCTCTCTCTCTCACACACACACACACACACACACACACACACACACACACACACACACACACACACACACACACACAGCCATTCGTCTAATTGAATTCTTCCTCAGCCAACCCCGAGGGACGAACAGACGGACAGACAGACACCCAAGGCCACGGATGTCCTTCAGTCCCTCCCAGCATCTCCAGGCCAGAGTATTTACGTTCATCATTCTCCTCGCCAGCGTCATGACAGTCTTAAGAAATGCCAAGCTCTTTCACCACGACCACTTTTAAGAGCCATGGATCATTTAATTGGGTTTTCAGTGTTTTATTATCGCGTTGGTAATGTAGAAATGTTAATATGTCACTAGAAACATGTAAAATGGATTGAAGTCACTTGTCAATTCAGCGAGAGCCTTTTAAATATGGTCAGTGTGTGGCGCAGAAATGTTTTAGAATACAGTGCTTAGTTATTCTTGCGATCTAAAACTGTTCCACTTGGGTAAGGTTAGGTTAGGTAAGGTAAGGCAAAGTTAGGTTAGGTAAGATAAGGTAACGCAAGGTAAGGTAAGGTGAGGTTTGGTTAGGTTAAGTAATGATAAGTTAGGCTAGGTTAAGATACGTTTAAACCCTTCACGGTGCTGCTCCGAACATTAGTCACTCAGAAACTCTATTCGCTCAACTTACAACAGAGTAAGTAATGTAGCATGGTGTGTGAGATAATAGAAATAAAGAACGCCCTTACTTTGAGTTTAGGACTAATGGCGGCGGCGGTGGTGGTGGCGGAAGAAATACATCCACGCATACCACAAGGACATCAAGGGAGGATACGTGTAAAAAGGACTAGAAAGCGGGAAGGAAGATGAAGGAGTAGGAAGAGGGAGTGAAGGAAGGTCAATTTCGTAATAAAAATATAGACATCAAGGAAGAAGGAGGAGGATGAAGGAAGATGTTGAAAGGAGGATAAAAAATAGAGAGAAGGATGGATAAAGAGTTGCGGAGTAAGTAAGGAAGGAAGAAAGAAAGACGCAGCATAATGGAGGAAGAAGGAAGGAAAGGACAGAAGAAAGGAGGGAAGGAAAGAAAGATTGGAGAGGATACTATGTCAAGATAAGATGAAGTAGGAGCGAGTAGGCGGAGAGGAAAAGGAGCGAAGGGAAGGAAGAGGAAGGATACTAAAAAATGGAGTCCCTGGGCGCCGTCTCCCTCACTCCGGATCTGGAAACGTCATCACGCCACGGGGACATCCATTCCTCTCATAGATGTGTTTTTTGTCCACCCCACAACCAAAATAAAATACATTAACGTCACAGCATCTAGGGAAGAGGAGGAGGACGAGGAGGCGATGAAAAATGTGTTGATAGATTGTCACTTGTTTTCTCTTTCTTTCCTTGTTTCCTTCTTCATTATTGTTATTCTTCTTTCGTGTCCTCTTTGCGAAATTTAAGAAGATAATAAATGCTGCTTGTAGTCCTGCCTCCGTTTAAATTTCTTCCTGCTCTCTTGAAAATATAAGATGAAAAGTAGTAATTTTTGGAGGGTTATTTTTCTTTTTGTTCACTTTGAAATTTATAGGTAAAAAAAATAATAAATATCAGTAAATTAGTCTACAAGTCAATCCTCTGAAGAAAAAGAAAGAGCAATTTAGCGTTTCCAATCCTCTTTAAAACGCGCTTAGGAAATATTCTAAACCACTTCACTTTTTTTCTCACCTTTACAATATGAAAAAATATAGATGTAAGAAAAATAGTTGTTACTCCAGTTTAGTCCCTCCTAGCCAGCCATCAAGGTAAAGAAAACGAGGCGGGGTGCGAGGTGGGCCGTCTTGGGGGAAGTTGCGGGCTGGAGGCAAAATGGAGGAGGGAGTGTTGTGTGAAAGGTTTGGCCACCGGACTGTTAAATTACATGAAATAAATGCACGTCTTTTCCTTCCTCCTCCCTCATTTCTTTCTCCTCTTTCTCCTCGTCTTCCTCTTCTCTCTCACCACTTCTTCCTCCCTCATCTCTTTCTTCTCTTTCTCCTCTTCTCTCTCTCTCTCTCTCTCTCTCTCTCTCTCTCTCTCCTATTCTTCCTCCCTCATCTCTTTCTCCTCTTCCTTCTCTTCTTTCTTCTCTCTCACCACCTCTTTCTTCTTCACCCCTTTCTCATTCTTCCCTTTGTGTCATCTTCTTAGTCTCATCAGCAGTAACTTTCCCCGACCTCTTTCTCCTCTTCCTCTTCCTTTTTCCAAATCTAAACTGTTTTTTTTCGTTTCTTCTCCTTTAGTCTTCAATTTTCTTACTTTTTGTAAATCTTAAACTACTATTTGTTCCTGTTCTAATTTCTATTCTGTTTTTATTTATTTTCCTTTTCTACCATTCTCTATTTTCTCGTTTCATATTTTCTCTAACACTGTTCATTCAGTTTCCTACACCCTCCTCCTCCTCCTCCTCTTCTTCCTTCACTTGTCCAATCTTCTTAAATCAAAATAAAACTGTTCTTTTCTTACTACACTCTTACCTTCATAACCCCTTAAATTTCCTAACCTTGAATTGCTAACTACCCTTAACCATCCCTATCTCTCCTTAGCCCTTAGGTCCACCAACACATCCACACTCACCACCCGACTCTACATACTTTATACCCTATCCCTTCCCTATAACGTCCCAGAACTCCCTGCCTCAACATTCCTTACCCATTAGACACACTTTCCTTTCTGTCGTAACATTAGTAACCCAAGGAACTCACTACCTAACATGTCTTATTGTAACTCTGCCAAATGGGGACGAGTCTTCCTTTGTCCCTGCACTGCCTAGAGGAACCCAGACAGACCGACCCTCGTGCCCTAAA
>NC_059275.1:14827033-14847033 GCF_017591435.1 Portunus trituberculatus
TTCCCGACCTTCATTTTCCAGCAAACAAGGAAGCCAGCAACTGTGCCCTCTCCTTACTGCTGGTGGCGACAGTACCGTCCTGCTTGCTGAGGGAGGGATGGATTCTTGGTGGCCAGTTCCTTGTTTGTCCTTAACAAGAGACCACCAAGTTTTGTTTCCTACGCCAGTGCCACACAGTTTCCGGCGCAGGCTTTCCTCCCACTTTTTTAAGGCCCACTTGCTGGTTACCACCATCCTCCTGCATGCAGCCCTGTGCAGGTCCTTGTTGCGCCGAGTCGGGTTCCTCTTGTAGCGGAGCCAGGCAGCATACTTTGCCTCGGCAGCAACACGGCAACGGTAGCCAAACCATGGCTGATCCGTCGATCTGGTGGTGTATTCCCTGTGTGGGACGTGGCGTCTCTGGAGGGCGAGAAGGTGAGAGGTGAGTGCAAGTGCGTCACTCGAATATGAATGAATGGAGACAGTGATGAGGAAGAAAATACTTAAAAGAAAACGGGGTTCAAAAATTTCTATATAAAGTCTACGGTGTATGATTTCTTTTTCTCCAATCTCCTAGTGGTCTGAGTCATGTTTCACTATCATATCTATTTCTTTTTCGGTAGACTCTCTGGACGCTGGGGAGGTGTCACAGTCGCTCTGTGTGGCGGTGGAAGCAGTGGAGGTAGGCGGAGCGGTCGTTGTTTCCCGGGCAGGCGAAGGGAAGGTGGAAGTGGAGAAAACAGCTGCGTACCGGATCTGTTCTCTCTCTCTCAGCCTGTCTGCTACTCTGAGAGCCACAGCAAACACGTCTCTCTCTCTCTCTCTCTCTCTCTCTCTCTCTCTCTCTCTCTCTCTCTCTCTCTCTCTCTCTCTCTCTCTCTCTCTCTCTCTCTCTCTCTCTCTCTCTCTCTCTCTCTCTCTCTCTCTCTCTCTCTCTCTCTCTCTCTCTCTCTCTCTCTCTCTCTCTCTCTCTCTCTCTCTCTCTCTCTCTCTCTCTCTCTCTCTCTCTCTCTCTCTCTCTCTCTCTCTCTCTCTCTCTCTCTCTCTCTCTCTCTCTCTCTCTCTCTCTCTCTCTCTCTCTCTCTCTCTCTCTCTCTCTCTCTCTCTCTCTCTCTCTCTCTCTCTCTCTCTCTCTCTCTCTCTCTCTCTCTCTCTCTCTCTCTCTCTCTCTCTCTCTCTCTCTCTCTCTCTCTCTCTCTCTCTCTCTCTCTCTCTCTCTCTCTCTCTCTCTCTCTCTCTCTCTCTCTCTCTCTCTCTCTCTCTCTCTCTCTCTCTCTCTCTCTCTCTCTCTCTCTCTCTCTCTCTCTCTCTCTCTCTCTCTCTCTCTCTCTCTCTCTCTCTCTCTCTCTCTCTCTCTCTCTCTCTCTCTCTCTCTCTCTCTCTCTCTCTCTCTCTCTCTCTCTCTCTCTCTCTCTCTCTCTCTCTCTCTCTCTCTCTCTCTCTCTCTCTCTCTCTCTCTCTCTCTCTCTCTCTCTCTCTCTCTCTCTCTCTCTCTCTCTCTCTCTCTCTCTCTCTCTCTCTCTCTCTCTCTCTCTCTCTCTCTCTCTCTCTCTCTCTCTCTCTCTCTCTCTCTCTCTCTCTCTCTCTCTCTCTCTCTCTCTCTCTCTCTCTCTCTCTCTCTCTCTCTCTCTCTCTCTCTCTCTCTCTCTCTCTCTCTCTCTCTCTCTCTCTCTCTCTCTCTCTCTCTCTCTCTCTCTCTCTCTTTACATATATTTCTTCTTTTTTTTTAACTTATCTCTTTCACTATTAATTTTTTTTTTCAAGCTAGGGAATGAACAAAAAAAATTTCAATATCCACTTTATATATCAAGAAAATGTATGGACGTATTTGCGTGCATGAACATTTGAGTGTGTAGACGTGTGCGTGTGTTTGCGTGAGGAATTTACCACAGTGTACATTTCTGAATTAAGTAAATGCAACTTGTTTATATGAGTGCGTGTATGTGTGTACTTTATCTGTGTGCGTGAAGAAGGTTTCGCGTGTGTGTGGCTGCGCGTGCATGGAGTAGTGGTGGCGAGGGAGGAGGAGCAAGGAGTGGTGGTGCTTGGTGCGTGGTGATGAGAGAGACAAATGGTGCGTCTGGTCACTTTATGGTTGTGGCAAGAAGGGAGGCAAAAGATGGATAGATAAATGAGGAAGGGGAAACAGGAAGAAGGTGAAGTGATGGATGGAACACTGCGCAGAAGGAATGGGAAGGAAAGCAAGAGAATGATGACCACGAGGAAGAGGAAGGGTGGAGATGAAATTAAGAAGAGGAGGAAGGATGGAGAATGAAGAGGAGATGAGGACGATGATCATGAATTGTGTGATGAACGTAACATTTAGTGCGGAATAACTAATCGTTCATATTCGTCATCCTAATAAGTCATAAACTGCACACTTCTCTTATAATTTCAAAGACAGGAACATAAAAAGTTAAAAAAAAAAAAATGAACTCCAGGAAAAGAACTAGGTCACAGTAAACATGAAACAAATTATGCGAAATAAAACACTTGAAATAACATTTAGTATATGCTAATTAAGTCAAAGTGAATTAAAAGTGTATAAAAGCAGGTAGCAAAAAGAAGGAAAAAAATAGATGTTACATAAGAGGACAAGAAAGAGGCTAAATGAGAAGCTCCAGGAAGTGAATCAAGAGTTGGGACGCGACCACACAACTTCCAGGAAAAAAGAGCAAAAAGAAACTGATGAAGGGAAACAAAGGAGGAGGGGAGGGAAACTTAGGAAAATGAGTCTTAAAGAGGAAAGACTTCACGACCTCAAGTGCGAGTATCATAGGAAACTGTGTCTATATATTCACTGACTGCTTGATCTCATTAGATGTCTATATGGAGTAATAAATTCACATAGAGAATAAACAGTATAAGTGAATAAGAAAAGTAAGAGTTATCATACAATAGACATATGATAAATTAATGATTTCACGCATAAAAAATGAAGAAATAGGCAAAAAAAAAAGTTAGAGACTAAAAGACTAAAAAACAAAAAGACTAAAAGAGACTTACAAATAAAACAACAAATATTACCTATAACACTAAACATGAAAAAAAAAAAAAAAAGGAAAGAAAATACAAATATCTTCCTTTTAAACATCACCACAAAACGCTTCCAAAACTCATACATCAACTAAGAAGACAACACTCACATAAAAGCACAGAAAACGCAGCAAAACGAGACAGTGTGGCAATGTTGTGTGTGAGAGAGAGAAGCGTGACGGAAAGAATGGCACACAAGAGGAGGGCGGAGGAGAGAGCAGAGCAAGGCTGGATGGCAGAAGTTATGCGCCCAAGGGAAGGAGATTAAGCACCTGCGCTCCGTAATGCAGGTGGTGACAGAGAGAGAGAGAGAGAGAGAGAGAGAGAGAGAGAGAGAGAGAGAGAGAGAGAGAGAGAGAGAGAGAGAGAGAGAGAGAGAGAGAGAGAGAGAGAGAGAGAGAGAGAGAGAGAGAGAGAGAGAGAGAGAGAGAGAGAGAGAGAGAGAGAGAGAGAGGAGAGAGAGAGAGGAACGAGATGTAAAGTGGCTGAGAAAGTAATGTAAGGTGGCGGGAGTGAGGGAGGCGAGGGAGGGAGGCGAGAGTGCTGGAGAGAAGAGAGAGAGAGAGAGAGAGAGAGAGAGAGAGAGAGAGAGAGAGAGAGAGAGAGAGAGAGAGAGAGAGAGAGAGAGAGAGAGAGAGAGAGAGAGAGAGAGAGAGAGAGAGAGAGAGAGAGAGAGAGAGAGAGAGAGAGAGAGAGAGAGAGAGAGAGAGAGAGAGAGAGAGAGAGAGAGAGAGAGAGAGAGAGAGAGAGAGAGAGAGAGAGAGAGAGAGAGAGAGAGAGAGAGAGAGAGAGAGAGAGAGAGAGAGAGAGAGAGAGAGAGAGAGAGAGAGAGAGAGAGAGAGAGAGAGAGAGAGAGAGAGAGAGAGAGAGAGAGAGAGAGAGAGAGAGAGAGAGAGAGAAAACCAGCCTTCAAATTCAGGTGAAACAGTTGGGTAAAGATATAAGAAAATAACTCGAGAAGGAAAAATTGAAACCAAGCCAGTGGAAGCCAGACGAGGCTCAAAATGCATGTGCAGTACCGAGGTGAGAGACGCAAGGACGTGACGGGACTCTGTGGGGCGCGTGGGTAGCTGCGGGGATATACAGTAAAGCAGATATTCAGAAATACTTTGTCCTCTCACCAAGACTGTTTTCAAAGGCCACAAATATGATAAGCTGAGTTCTCAAGATAGTTGTCCTTACTAGTTATATTGAAACTAATTATTTGAAACGAGCCATAAATCAAGACACAATCAAAACCCTGGTGTCACTTTAACTAGAGCCTTTTAAAAGCTGTGGAGTCGTGGCCCAAATGTGTTTTGAAATATGATTGTAAGATAAAGATGCATGTGAAATGTTAGCGATGTTTTTTTTTTCAAAGCGTTATGGTGAGAGAGAGAGAGAGAGAGAGAGAGAGAGAGAGAGAGAGAGAGAGAGAGAGAGAGAGAGAGAGAGAGAGAGAGAGAGAGAGAGAGAGAGAGAGAGAGAGAGAGAGAGAGAGAGGAGAGAGAGAGAGAGAGAGAGAGAGAGAGAGAGAGAGAGTCACAAGCATTTTCACCTCCAAACATCTTCCCAAACATTTAATATTTCTCTCTCTCTCTCTCTCTCTCTCTCTCTCTCTCTCTCTCTCTCTCTCTCTCTCTCTCTCTCTCTCTCTCTCTCTCTCTCACACTCTATTGAGCCTGTCTCCTGGATACGACAAAAAAATGACACACAAGCACACACAAAGCATCTCAAAACAGAAGGAAATTAAATAGCCCTTCTGTCTCGTCTTTCTGAGTCCCTTCAAGTAATACGAAGTTTGACGTGTCTATGCCGCTGGAGGAGGAGGAGGAGGAGGAGGAGGAGGAGGAGGAGGAGGAGGAGGAGGAGGAGGAGGAGGAGGAGGAGGACATGGAGGACGAAGAGGAGGACCAACCTAATATTGCTGTGCGTGGAATGTTTACTTTACGAAGCGCGGAGGAGACGTGGCGGTAGAGGATGAAGGAGGGAGAGTAGGACAGTGGAGGAGAGTGAAGGAGAGAGAGTGGGAGTGTGGGTGAGTGGCAAGAGGGGGTAACGTGGGTTTGGAAGTGATATATATAATGGTAGACAAAAATATGTGGGATCCTGTGTATGTATGGAATGGGTAAGCTAGGAAGGGATGTGTGTGGGCGAAACGTTTGGGATAAAAGGATGGGACAGCTTGGACATTCATGCTGCGTTATGGGGACATTGGATACAGTGCCAAATACACTATATCTCGGCGGTGGATTTAAGAGCGAGACTGGATACGGATTTAAATTCTATCAGGAAACAAGAAATGCTATAACCTAGAGTGAATTTACAAGTATTTAGGATTATGAGATTGAACACTATATCTGAGGGCTGGATTTAGGAGTGAGAATAAATATAGGCTTAAATTCTATAAGGGAACAGGAAATACTAAAACCTGGATTGAATTTACGGGTACATGATTAAACACAGGATCGGAATCTATAAGGAAACAAGAAGTACTAAAACTAGCTAAGGATTTAGGATTATAAGGTTGAACAATATATCTGGAGTTGGATTAAGGAGTACAACTGAATATAGGTTTGAATTCTATAGGGAAACAAGATATGCTACAACCAAAATTAAACCTATGAGTACATTATTAAATACAGGACTGGAATCTATAAGGAAACAGGGAATACTAAAAACTGGGTAAGGATTTAGGGTTATAAGGATGGATAAAAGTTTGGATTCTATAAATGAACAAGGGAATGCTAAGACCTGGAGTGGATTTAGGAGTATAAGAGAAAAAACTAACAATTTCAATAGCATTTCTTCACATACACACACACAAAAAAAAAAAAAAAATTATACTTCCTTTACCTTTCTTCATTCAAAGACGGAAGAATTATGAGTAAACTAAAAAGAAATGAAAGTAGGTGAAAACGAAGGAAAAAGAGTAAAGAAGATAATAATGGGAAGAAGAGAAAAACGAAGAAACTTGGGATAAAAAAGACAGGTAAAGAATGAAAATGGGAAAAAAAACTGAAGACGAAGGAATTAACGGCAAAAGAGAAGGATAAAGAACGGAAATAGGAAGAAGAGAAAGACGAAGAAATAAAGAGTAAAAAAAAGGGTGACTGATGGAAATAAAAAGAAGAAAAGAAGAGAAAGACGAAAGAGTTAACAATAAAGTAGAGGAATAAAGGAAGGAAATAGTGTGAAATGCGAAATGCTAAGAGTTAAGAGGCCAAGGGGTTGAAATGGGTTGAAGTTGGGAAGGTTCCAAGAGAGTAATAGTTATTCTGGGACAAATTACAAATTCCTCAACGCTGATTGGGTGATGAAATGTGATGAAAAATTTAAGCGACCACTGAGACACAACAGCCAAATCCCCTTGTTATTTTGATGGGGGGAGTGTGGGGAAGGTGGAAGAGAGAGAGAGAGAGAGAAAGAGAGTGAGGGAAGGTGGAGAGAGAGAGAGAGAGAGAGAGAGAGAGAGAGATGGAAGGCAGGAGAGGGAGAGAGAAGGAACAGGAGGCGAGAGGAGAAGAGAAGAGGAAAAAAAGGAAGTGGAGGGAACAGGAGAGAAATAGGTGAGAGAAAGGAGAGATATATAGTAGGTGGATAGAGAAGAAGGAAGGGGTTCAATGGTGGAAAGGGGTGCAAGGGGGCAAGAAAGAGAGAGAATGAAAGGATGAAGAGAGGGAAAGGTGAAAAAAGAAAAGGAGAGACAGAAATTTGGGAAGGAAAAGGCGTGGAGGTAGAAGAGATGGAAGAATGGAAGAATAGAATGAAAAAGAGTGATAGACAATGAAGAGAGAAAAGAAAGAGAAGGGAGATGATGAGAAGGTGGTGATGGAGAGAAAGAGAAGAAAGAAATGAAATAAAGAAGCAAGGTGAATGGGAAGTAAAGAGGGTAAATAACAAAAGAGAAAGGAAGGAATAAAAGGAAGTAAAACGAAGAGAAAAAGAAAAAAATGAAAGGACACATAACATAACTATGAGAAAAAAGAAGAATTTAAGGCAGAGAAGGAAAGAAAGATACATGAATGAATGAAAAGAAGAAAAACAAACGAAGAAAAGAGAAAGGCAGCAAAAAATCAAGGCAAAAAAGGGAGATAGGGAGTAATGGAAGGAGGCATGGGAAGGGGAGGTGTGTGGAAAGATAGGAAGAGGAATTAAAGGCAAAAGTGCTGATAAGGGAAGGAAAATGGGGAGGGAAAAAGTGACAAGACTAAAGGGAAAGAATAGTGATGGTGGTGGTGGTGGTGGTGGATGAAGAGGACAGGAAGGGAGAGCTATGGTTTAAGAGAAAAATACCGTGTTATGGGAGGGAGAGCAAGAAATAGAGGAGAGGAGAGAAAAATATGGCTGAGGAAGACTAGTAGTGTCGTGAGGGAAAGAGGAAAAATGTCAGAAGAGGAAGAAAGAGAGATTTATTGAGAGAGGGAGGAAAATTAACAACTGACATCTGAAATACAATAAAATCAACATCAAGACAATAATAACAATAGCACAAGATTTCACAATACACGATAGCAAACCGACTAGTGAGATCTAAAAAGCAACAACAAATAAAAATCCACAACAATAACACCACCACCACCACAACCACAAGCAGAAGGAGACGAGAAGGCCAGAAAGAAGAGGATCGAGTCTTGCTAATCTTGAAACTAATGTGAAAACCCAACCAGCCTGACGCCGCTTCCTTCCTTCCTTCCCGCCCAGTCACCCTTACGCGGCTCACCGATTTGTATGGAAATTACTCTCCCTCCCCCTCCCCTCCCCCTCCCCCTTAACTCCCTTACCTCCCTCCTTCTCCCTGACTGTCTTCCTTCCATAGTTTATCTCCTTATGCAACTCCTTTTCTCCCCCCCCCCCTCTCTCTCTCTCTCTCTCTCTCTCTCTCTCTTTAACTTTCCTCAAACTCAATCATTCATTTCTTTAACTGTTTCTATTTGCGTATATTCGTTAAGAAGATGAAAGGATGGGTTGCTTTCATTCTCTCTCTCTCTCTCTCTCTCTCTCTCTCTCTCTCTCTCTCTCTCTCTCTCTCTCTCTCTCTCTCTCTCTCTTTCTCTCATTAGACAGAGTAAAGATAAAAGATAACAGAGAAACAGAGCGTGTCATGAGAAGTAATAACAGAAGGGGAGGGATTAATGAGCTCCATCCATCACGAGGAGGAAGGAAGGAGAGGGGTAGGAAAGGAGGAAGGAGAGATGGAAGGCCAGACGAGGAAAGACGAAGATGGAACAGACAAGATTAAAAGCAGGGAGGATGAAAGCGGTAGAAAAGGAGAAGGAGCAAACGAAGGGAGAAAGGGATAGGGAAAAATATTAATCTCTATTCCAGTTCTCAAATAAAAAATGGGAAGAAGGAGAGAAAAACGGAGAAAGAGAGAGAGAGGACAAAGAACAACAATGAGCGCATAAGGAGAGAATGGAGAGTCGTGGGAGAGAGAAAGGGAGAATCGAAATAGAGTGGGAGGAATTGGAATGAGCGGGAAGAGCCTAGTTGAACGATGAAGTGAGAGGGAGAGGGAGAGGGGAGAGAAGGAGAGAGGGAGTTTTTTCTCAGTGGTTGCCAAGAAAAGATGATTCTGGTTTGGAGGAAGAAAAGTTTCAAAGTTAGAAGGAGGAGATGGATACATGGAAGGAGAGGAAGTAAGTAAGGAAGGAAGGAAGGGTGGGAAGAAGACAAGAGAGAGGAGGAAGGGAATAAAATAAGGAAGAGAAAGACATGAAAGAAAATGTTTTGATGCATACAAATAAGCTCTCTCTCTCTCTCTCTCTCTCTCTCTCTCTCTCTCTCTCGGGTGACCTTGGCCACTTGGGACGCTAAACAGCCCTCAAGACACTCTCGTAAGGGCTCTCAACACCCACTCACTTATCAAAGCAACAACACTCGTGACCGCAGCTTGACTCGCCCCTGTCCTCGCCCCATCCGCGCCTCACTCCTCACTGATACTCATCGCACATTACTGCTCCTGTCACTGCGAGGCTTGCCTGGTGCTGCACGGTAACACAAGATAATTATGTCCCTAAATAGTGCGGCCATTAATTATCAGAACACTAACTTAATGCATGTTCTAATGGTAATTGTCTCCCGAGTTTCTGGATGACCTGCAGGTATTGAGTGTTGGTAGTGACAAGGAATGATTGAGTTACTTAGCAGAGCACTGGGAATATTTGTTGGTAATCGTAAACTGCTTCAGTATTGGATAAGCAATGCAAAAAGATTATATGTTTTTTTTTCAGCTTCCAGAAGATATTTTAAAGAATTATTATCAAGGCATATTCATAACTAAAATAACTAACCCTTTCTTCTGATAACTTTCCAGAATCAGGAAGGACGAGAGCTTCATTTCACACCTTGGATCAATGCCATGCACGTATCCACTTTTCTGTCACTGAAGCCACTTTTAGAAATCATCATCTATCAATCTTTTACTCAATTTTCACAGGACAATGAATGACAAACGTTTAATTTCTTGATCCTTTATGCCTTTAGTCAGCCTCGCTCGTAAACTGGTAATATGCACAAGCCCCCAATTGACACTTCTAATAGACAGGCCTTTTATAAGCGTAACAGTAGATGGCTGCAATTCAATAAAACATGTCTTATCGAGCCATCACACTCAGGTCTTCATACCACAAGGGAGTGAACACAAGCCCAGCCATTGATAGGGGAGTGAGGTGCGAGTGTGCTACTAACACTGAATGTGGCATACGAGTCTGCATGGAGTAAATATACGAGTCCAGTTTGAATTATGCATGAGAACAATTACACATGTAGCGGCGGTTATAAACAGCTCTGTGCTTCTCATAAAGAGTGTGCGTGAAAAGGTGAATTATGCACATGGGTGATATAAATGCAGCAAACATGTGCATATAATTCTTACACTGCGTCAGACACGAGTTATACATGATGATTATATGAATGCAATGGAGGCCAGGAGTTGGAGTTTAATGTACCTTAAATACGACAATGAGTATAATGATTAAAGCTAAATTCTCTTAAAAATAAATAGGAAACTAGGACAAACAAGTGTGTAGAAGTATGAGCTTATTAACTACATATTCTTCTTCATTAAGAGCATACGTGAAAAGAAAGAAAAAAAGACAGAAAAACAAAGAAAAATTTGATGAAATGAAAAGCAACATGATGCATTATCTTTTCAGCATGAGAAGGCGACAACAGATAAGATAAACATTGAAAAACACGAAAAGAAAATGCCAAGAAATACACAGAAGAGATTAAAAGAAAAAATAATTAGGAAAAAAAAAAGAAAAAGAAAAAAAATAGCAGAAAAGATAAATAAATAAAAAGGAAACAAAAACCTATGAGAACCAAAAAAACTAATTATAAAGAAAGAAGAAGCACCAGGAAAAACAAAACAAAGGATTAAAGAACACAAAGAACCATCAAACACACTCAGACAATCAGACTATTCACACTCAGCCACTCAGACACAAACAGGGCCACTCAGCGCCACTCAAGACAGGGCCAAGTGCCGCCGATCACTGCCAGGTGTGTGAAGTGAGGGTGAGGGGGCGGGGGGGATTGTGTTGGCAGGGATTAGCAGGGCACGCGACCGCCACCTCGCCACGTCACCAGTCCGCTAATGGCCCGCCCACAGCCCACAGCCCACAGCCCGCCGCCCGCCAAGGTACACAGGGCCTGCCTTGCCTGCCGCCCTTATCTGTAACATGATGGTGGTGGTGGTGGTGGTGGTGGTGGTGGTGGTGGTGGTGGTGGTGGTGGTGGTGGTGGTGGTGGTGGTGGTGGTTATTATTATTATGAAACATACTGAAACCAACACGAACACTAATAATTTACTACTACTACCTCTATTATTATTACTACTACTACTACTACTACTACTACTACTACTACTACTACTACTACTACTACTACTACTACTACTACTACTACTACTACTACTACTTTCTTCTTCCCTCCCAAACCTATATCTCGTTTTCTTTATCACAGCAAGTTCTCTCCCATATTTCCTGCCTGCCTTTCCCCACAACACCACACAATCCTGCTCTCTCTCTCTCTCTCTCTCTCTCTCTCTCTCTCTCTCTCTCTCTCTCTCTCTCTCTCTATTGAACCTAAGACTCAGGTGTTTCCATTTAACTTCAGTGCACCCGTGAGAGAGAGAGAGAGAGAGAGAGAGAGAGAGAGAGAGAGAGAGAGAGAGAGAGAGAGAGAGAGAGAGAGAGAGAGAGAGAGAGTCGTCTTAATAAAGCGATTCATCATCCATACAAAACGCACCACACCCAAATCACAGGAGGAGGAGGAGGAGGAGGAGGAGGAGGAGGAGGAGGAGGAGGAGGAGGAGGAATAGTAATGGATGAAAGAAATTAAAAGGAAAATGGAAAGGAAAAAGAGACCTCCATCCTCCTCCTCCTCCTCCTCCTCCTCCTCCTCCTCCTCCTCCTCCTCCTCCTCCTCCTCCTCCTCGTCCACCTCCCTCATCATGACACACACACACATACACACACACACACACACACACACACACACACACACACACACACACACACACACACACACACACACACACACACACACACACACACCCTCATTCAGTTGATGGAGCTGCGCCTATGAGGAGGGGAGAGTGAGAGGTGAGAGGTGAGAAGATAGGCAACGTGTTGACTCTGTGTAAGAAAGTGTGACGGGAGTGTTTCTGGAAATTGAAAGAAGGGAGGGAGAGGGAGAGGGAGAGGGAAGGGAGGAAGATGGGAAGGGAGAGAGGGAGAAGGTAGAGTGGACGAGGAAAGAAATGAGAAAGGAAGGATAATAACACTAGAGAGAGAGAGAGAGAGAGAGAGAGAGAGAGAGAGAGAGAGAGAGAGAGAGAGAGAGAGAGAGAGAGAGAGAGGGCGTCTCATCACACTCATCATATTCACGTGTCAAGAGGAGCATGTAATCCTCATCTTGTTTACACACGTGATCAATGTCAGTGAGAGAGAGAGGGAGAGAGAGGGAGAGGAAGGAGGCAGAGGGGAGGGTTCTCTCTCTCTCTCTCTCTCTCTCTCTCTGTTGGGAAGCAGTAAGGGAAGTATTAATATCTCATATCTCCTGCATTTTATAAGCCTACAAACACACACACACACACACACACACACACACACACACACACACACACACACACACACACACACACACACACACACACACTCATATGATAGGCCCCGCGAGGTTTGAGCTGAGCCTGCAAGGTATCTATATAAGCCTTCGTCCGTCACTGTGGCCCCCTGCTGAGAGAGAGAGAGAGGAGAGAGAGAGAGAGAGAGAGAGAGAGAGAGAGAGAGAGAGAGAGAGAGAGAGAGAGAGAGAGAGAGAGAGAGAGAGAGAGAGTATGATCCATTCTGTCCGATACTGAATCTAATATCACTGTTTTAATAAAAGTTTGAACAAAAAATACAGTACAGGGTCAATAAAGCAGTGTGGTACGGTAATTGAAAGCTTAGTACGATGTTCACAAAAAAACAACAACAATATATTGATACGTGGAAATGCAAAAATAAATCCGTAAAAGTTAAGTTAAGCGAGGTGACCAGGTGTTGTCGATAGGAAAACACAGTGCGTGAAAGAGAACAGGTGTTATCGCTGTGTGCACTAGGGGAGGACACACTGGTGCTTTGAGAGTACAGGTTTGGAAGGATCAGCCTCAGAGCCACGCCCACTAGGACCCTCCCGCTGCAGTGGTGTCTAGGGCATTAATAACACACTGCACACTGGAGCAAGTTACAGCAATTTAAAGAACAAGAGTTAAGGTAAAATACTTATACCATCAATAGTCCTTAAGATACTCGTCTATAAATGGTGAGGATAGTTACAATGCAGTAAATAAAATAAGATGAATGCAGAGATATTAGAGAGGCAGCTCCAACAGACACCAAGCCTTGTGTCACTGGGAGTAGAAATACATAGGAAGGGTCTGCCAGCCTTTTTGTATCCCTCTTTAATGACACACAGGGAACAAAGTGGCGGCTTTCCTGTCAGACTGCCGGGTGTGCTGCTGTCCCTCACCACACCACTAACCACAGGGGATAATAATGCTAATAATGGTGTAAGAAAGACACAAATGAAGCTATAAATGAAAACTTAAGGCGCGCACACAGACTCTGCGCTTCATTACACCAGTCAATCCCCAGCACCAGCCTGACACTCGCCTCCCCCAGCGTGAACCAACTCCCGATACGCTTCGATCCTCATCAGGGGATCAGCCTTAGGGATATACTGGCGCACACCAATCACCATTAACCAGGTTACCGACGCGCCCCAATCGAGTCCCGCCACGGCCGCGTCATCACACAGGCGGGAACACGAATTTCCGGAGTGGCGTGGTGTGGTGTGGTGCGGGCTGTTCCTTTAACTTGCCGATATTTATAGAGTGTTAGGCAGAATGTTATACAGCGTGAACCAGCGCTTTTCATCAGAACCTGACTGCCAAACTTCCCATATCCACTCTTTTGCTTTAAGAGACATTTAAAGTCTTCTGCAGACAATAAGACAACATTCAACAAACTACAATGCATAGTGAAAAAATCTGTAATGCATAAAATATTGTCGGAGCGTGAAAATCTTTAGTAAATTCCCCGACACTCTGCCTCACTGCACTCCCTGCTTCACCGCAACACAAGATTGCTCAAGCCAAAAACACAACAAATAAACTCCATTCCCTCGCGTGCAACAAGATTGAGTTGCCAGACCCGCACACAAACAAAAGTGACGATCTAATTCCCCTGACGGACGAGGAACGCTTCTTGTCTCAATCCTGATCGACCGCACTAAACTTGCCGTCAGATCCTTTAATTCAGCGGCACTGTGGCTCCGACTCACGCGACGTGCGGCGGCCGAGGCGCAACAGGTGGACCAGGTCACCTGTTCATGGAAAAGCAGTGTCGTCCCGTGCC
This sequence comes from Portunus trituberculatus, assembly GCF_017591435.1. NCBI lineage: Eukaryota > Metazoa > Arthropoda > Malacostraca > Decapoda > Portunidae > Portunus > Portunus trituberculatus. Next base: position 14,840,935 of record NC_059275.1, read on the forward strand.
ATGTGCCGCGTGGTGTCGCTGCCACGCACTCATGTGTCGCACCTGGCCCTTACAAGACCACTGGCTAAAAACATGTAAAATATGGAGTCACACTGTATTGATGTAAGATAATTATGAATACACAAATATTATGGTAGACTTTTGACAAGCCTTTGTATTTTGAATCTTTCAATACTTAGAGTAAAGTCATTCCATATATTCGACTAAAATATTAAAGTGATCCTTAACAAGAAAGTTTCAGGTAAATAATTTTATATATGAAAGCTACTCACCTTGAGCAACGAGGCAAAATATAAGGAAAACCAAACTATTTCAAGATTCGTGACAAAGACAACACGTGTGAACAAGGAGGAATGAAACAAAAACTTGACAAGGCACCAGTTGACTCACATATATATGAAGGATGAAGCTGCGGCCAGAAATCTTCAAACCTGACGCTCTCACTGTGTTTACGTCCTCTGCGCTCCTTGGAACCCTTCACTTCTCAGGTTTTGTGAAGTGACAGTCAGCACATCGGAGGAGTTAAAGTTGAGACGAAATGGTTAAATCAGCGGAAAAGAATACAACAAACTTTAGATCATGAAAAACGAGACAGAACATTTAAGCAGCCCAACTGTTTTAAGATTCACTACATGGAAAACCCAACAACATATAAGCAAATCCTCTTTCATCGCATTCTCATCAAAGCAACACAGCGAGAACCAAGATAAACAAGATAGGAAAGATAACAAGACCACCATTAATCTCTCAATATAGCCCTGCTCCTCCACCGCTCACTGATAACACCAAAGATAATGTTAGCACGCGTCACCTTGTTTGCATAGACTTGATGGCCCACGACACCCCATCACACTCCCTCAAGGTACTGAAGGACTCTGAGGGGACGTTGGTGACTCGCTGAAGGGGCGTCTAGGGATGGTGATTATCTTGTAAGTGTGCCGTGAAGTACTAAGGGAAGTAGTTATGGGTGTCTTGTGTAATGAGTAAATGAATCACGTACTATGATTTCTGATTGGAGTCTTTGTGATTTGTAAACGATGATGGAATCTTGTGTGTTTTGTCCGATGATTGTGGGATTCTGGAAGGAAAGTGACTTGAGTGTTAATGATTGATGTAACGGTGCCATGGTAACAGGTTGGAGAAAAGTTAATTGCATTTCTTTATACAAAATATAACAAAAAAGTCTATTTTTTATACTTTCCTTCATCTGGTAGGCCACATATGTGAAGAAGTTATTAAGAACAAGAGGTATATTTAACACACACAAAAAAAGATACCTCATCCGTCACATGACATCTCAAATAAGCGAAAGAGCCAACAAAATCAACAGCTTCTCTTTATACACAAGGAACAAATTTCTCTACTACATCTTTCCTCATATGACACCTGATGAGAAAAAAGAAGCTACCTTACAAGCCAAACCTCAGCAAAAGAAAACACAATTGACAATACCCACGAAGGACAATGAAAGTGCAGGTGTTAGTTAGTGAAGTAAGTCCCAAGGCTGCCCCAGAGTCACCCAGGCGTCCCAAAATCAACACTGATGAAAAAACTTGATTAGCTGTGAGAGTATAAAGTTGGTGATCAAGGTAATGAGATTCAGGCTGCTGGGAAACTGGTCACCTGTCTTCATTAGCCAGGTGAGGTGCCGAGGCAGAACAAGTAGGCATCAGGGTGTCATTAGGAGCAGGTGAAGGTAGTGAAGGAACAACTAACTACGTGTGTGAGTGTGTGTGTGTGTGTGTGTGTGTGTGTGTGTGTGTGTGTGTGTGTGTGTGTGTGTGTGTGTGTGTGTGTGTGTGTGTGTGTGTGTGTGTGTGTGTGTGTTGGCAGTTATATGACAGTTAATGATTTCTTCTTATTTTTTTTTTCTCTTATCTTTTTTTTTTTTTCGTCGTTCCGTACATTCATTCATTCATTCATTCATCCTTTTTTCTCCTCAATTTTAGGTATATTTTTTTCATTGGTTCTTTTCTCCCTGTCTTCAAGCATTGCCCTGCCCCTCATTCACCCCATCCTCCTTGTTCTCCTACATTTCCTTTTCTACACCATGAAGTAGCACATCAAACTGCGCCATAAAAGCAATCAATAGCCAAATGCCACTAAAGAAACATTACACACCAATAAACATGAAAGTTTCCCCCTGATCAGGAACAATTATGGTGCCAATAGAGCCGTGAGCCGAGCATCAGTGACAAATTGGCTACAATCACCACACGATAAACCGCTAAGTAACAGATTACCAGCAATACAACTCAACGATTTAATATGAATGCTTCCCCTGAACTTCCAACATGACCTAAGTGATAAACAGGATTCTTGGTATTTGTGTTTGTCTTTAAGAGTGAACCACAAGAAACCAGGAACAATATTTTTCGATGAGGAGGTATTAGTTGAAATTGAAGTACACTCACTCTCTGTCTGTGATTCTAACAACGATCTGTCTCATTCACTGTCTTCCTCAGAGTGAATGTTGAAAAGGATTATTGGTGAGCTAACGAGGTTCATATAACGTATTGAAGTTTTAGATGCAGTCAGTGAAAGTTGTTAAAAATAAAGTAAAGATAAGATAGAATCGAAATAGTAAAATCTTGTTGTATGTGCGTGTTCTTACGTAACCAATATCAGAGCGATGGAATATTGATGTCACCGGAAAGGTTGATATTCCTCCACTTTCACTCCTACATGAACACTACTCCGCTCCTCTACAAAATGAAATGGTAATGGAAAATGGTTTGTTTGTTTTTATTTTCTGCGTTGTACCTTTGCGCATTGTTAAAATCCTGAACACTATCCATCTAGAAATTAATTATTGATTATGATACTTTTATTTGTTGGTTTATTCTTTAGTTTCCTTTTGATTCTTATACAAAAATCGACAAGAATTTTTTTTTCCAGTTTCTGCTAATTATCCTGTCAACAAGACCTCACCACCACCACCACCACCACTACCACAACAAACACCACCTTCACCACCACAAACACCACACAAACACCTAAACGATGCACGTCGTTAATTACACCACCTGAAATATCACCTTACCCTCCCCCTTCTCCTTCTCCCCTCACCTCGTCGCCTGCACGCCTCATTTTCCCCTCACTTGTCACGCTCGCCAGCTATGTCCCTTGTCTTCCCTCCCCACTCTCCCTTCCCCCAACATCCCAGCCCACTCCCCTTTCTTTTCCCCGTTCCAGTGGCTCGCGTGTTTATGCAAATTGCAACAAATAGGTTTTCTTTATTCATCTATTTTTGGGTAAGGTTTAGAAGGAAAAAAAAAATAATCACAGACGAGAACATGTCCTGGAGAGCGCCTACACACACACACACACACACACACACACACACACACACACACGCCGATGCCAAAGGTGCCGATCATCTCCACCACTTAACGACCAGCAACAACAAAACAACACCGGGAAAAATGGCGACAAATGCAGGGCTGGCAGTCTCCGTAATGACGCAGCTGGTGACGGGCGGTGACGGGTTAGGGGAGTGTCGCATGGCTGGGATCCTCGTCCAAATTTATCGATTCACAACAGCAGTGTTTGGGGCCACTGGAGCTGAGCCAAGAAGAGCTGCGGCCCGGATTCAGACGAGTTTCTAGCGTCGCCTCAGCTGTCCCCCTCTTCCCCAGCACATACACACAAACCCCGTCATGCGTTCTTCATGATGGTGTTACGTCACGGCGTCACAAGGAGGCAACAGAACATTCCCGAGTCCAGGCCAGACTCCAGAGACCGCCGCCTCCACGCCGCACGCCTCATCTCCCTAACGTGACATGATTAGATTTCTTTCTTCGCATGTGTGTGACAGATTTAATACAAAAGTTAAAACTCACGTCTTGCTTGATATTTATAACTGCATATTGTGGAGATTTAGCCTCCACTAAAAACTCACGTTGATGTGGATGTGAGCGGCGAAATGACTGCACTTTTTCCTCGGAGTTACAAAAAGGAGACACATTCCTGGTGCGCCTGACACACTCACGTGAGCCACGCACCGCCTCCTGTCACCCTGTGCACTGCGCCCCACTGCACGCTAAGGATGCCTCTCCTCTGCTTCTTACTGCGTATATATTTATTCCTAGGTAGGCGCTCCCCTCCCCACAGCACCCCGCCCCACCCCGCCCCGCCCTGCCGCTGTTCAGTCACTCTCTGTCACGAAGTCTGTAGCGTAACCTTGAAAAGTCACAATGTTTCTTCTTCCGTCATTAACGTCTAACTTTGCTACTTTTAATGTTTCTTTCTTTCATCTTTGACTAATTTCTCAGCCCGCTCCATCTTTTCCTCCTCCCATTTTTTCTCCTCCATGTTGTGTGTCTGACTCATCACTCTCCTTTCCCTCCCTTATTCCTTACCATCAGTCTCTTTCAAATCCTGCCCATGTCTTCTCTCTCATCTCTCCATACACAATATTTGCATGTCTGTCCTCTCAGCATCTTCCTTCTCTCCTGACTCTCCTTTTCTTTCCCATGTATTCAAAACCTGCCGACCCAAGCAACATACACCAAAATACACCTTTCATTCTTTATTCCAAACCTTCAACGTGTCCATCTTTCCCATCTTTCCCATCTTTCCCATCCTTTCCATCAACAGTTTTATCATTTTCCTTTTCTTCTCTCTTCTCCTTTTTCCATAAATTTCATCCTCTCCCAGTTTTCATTTGGTCTCCTTTATTCCTCAATTTTTCTTCTACATATGCATCTTTCTTATCTCTTTTATTCCTTATTTCTGACTAGTCATCTCTTATTTCTTGCTTCCCTTCGTTCTCCACTCATTTTTTTTTTGTCCTTTCTACACTTCCATCTTCCCCCGTCTCTTCCGTCTAGTCTTCAATCGTTTTCTTTATCTACTATTTCTTCTCTTTCTAATACAACTAGTTCGTGTTTCCTATCCTTCATCCTTTACCGGGACCTCAATTCTTCCCTAGTCAGGATCTCAAGGACTCAATTTCTCCCCCATTTTGTATCTTGAAAGCTTTATCCTTCCCTATTTAGCATCTCGTAACCTTCGTCCTTTCCTCTCCCTCCTTCAGGAATACCAGGAGACGGTCACCCACTTCGCCGAGACCCCCACATGCCTTTTTGGTTCCCCGGGTACAGAGGAGAGAGGAGGAGGAAATAACCAAGGCCACAAATAAAATACCATGACGCACTTTCAAGAGTTATTGCAGTACACGAGTCCCCTTTGAGGAATGTCGGTCTGCTTCTTCTTACTCCTCTTACACTTCTTACTCTTCTTCCTCTTCTCTCTCTCTCTGTTGTCTTCTTTTTATTTCTCTTCTCGTTTTCCGGGTAGTTTGTGTTGTTTTTCCATTTTTTGTTTTCTGTCCTTTTTCTTTTTTTTCGTTTCTCGTTTCTTGTGTCTCTCTTTCTCAGTCTCTTCTTTCACTTCTCTCTCTCTCTCTCTCTCTCTCTCTCTCTCTCTCTCTCTCTCTCTCTCTCTCTCTCTCTCTCTCTCTCTCTCTCTCTCTCTCTCTCTCTCTCTCTCTCTCTCTCTCTCTCTCTCTCTCTCTCTCTCTCTCTCTCTCTCATTTTTCAGAACATCTGAACACACACACACACACACACACACCCGGTAGCTCAGTGGTTAGAGCGCTGGCTTCACAAGCCAGAGGACCGGGGTTCGATTCCCCGGCCGGGTGGAGATATTTGGGTGTGTCTCCTTTCACGTGTAGGTGCTGTTCACCTAGCAGTGAGTAGGTACGGGATGTAAATCGAGGAGTTGTGACCTTGTTGTCCCGGTGTGTGGTGTGTGCCTGGTCTCAGGCCTACCCGAAGATCGGAAATAATGAGCTCTGAGCTCGTTCTGTAGGGTAACGTCTGGCTGTCTCGTTAGAGACTGCAGCAGATCAAACAGTGAAACACACAACACACACACACACACACACACACACACACACATCTGAGACACTGTATTTATAAACCGTGTGTGTGTGTGTATGTGTGTGTGTGTGTGTGTGTGTGTGTGTGTGTGTGTGTGTGTGTGTGTGCGGTTTACAGTCTCGTAACTTCTTGAGAACGTAATTTTGACCTCTTTGTTTACCTTCCTTTAGGCGCTAATTGGGCGTTGCTAATGTGCCTCCCCCCCACCCCT
>NC_059275.1:14849533-14862033 GCF_017591435.1 Portunus trituberculatus
AACTTCAATTCTTCCTTAGTTTCTCTTTTCCTCACTTCTAAACTCTTTTGGTTCCTTTCTATTATCTCCATCTTCTCCATTCTCTCCTGCCTCTCTACCATTCCTTTGTTTTTTTCTCTGCTTCCTTCCATTCCTTTCCTTTCCTCTGCATCTTGTCTACCTCATTTCATTTCTTCTTTTCTATTTTCTTATCTTCCCGTTCCTATCTCCATCATTCCACGAACAGACACACACACACACACACACACACACACACACACACACACAGAGACCAATAATTCACATTCCACCCTTGGAACTTGAGTTAAGGCGACCCGTATGTAAATTCCAACTTGAGTTTTATTTCTGTCCTCGGCAATATTATTAATCTGGTGCCGGAGATGCTCTGACATTTCCGGCCGGGTCTTCTACTGCTGGTGGTGGTGGGGGGAGGGGAGGAGGAAGTGAGGAAAGGGGAGGGGGTTGGTTATTGGGTGTAAAGGGAGTCTAGGCCAGTGTTCTGAAATGTTCCGCTCTCTCACCACGACTATTTTCCAAGGACACAGAAACAAGCCGGGTTTCTGAGGGTTTTTCTCCGGCAAATTGTGTAGTAACCTTGTTCATTTGTCATTACAACCATACAGTCACCCTTGAAAACTTGTGTCACTTAAAGAGGAGCCTTTTGAATTAGTGGAGGTGTGGCGTTGAACTGTTTCTGAATCTGAATAGGGTTCAGTCTGTACAACTACCACCACCACCACCACCACCACTTCCATTAGTTTTGCGTTAGTCTTGTGCCATCGTCCCTCGTGTCATGTCTGTACGTCACCTCCTCTCCCTCTCTCCCCTCTCCCTCTCTAACCCTGCCCGTCTGTCTGTTTGTTACCTGCTTCCCTCTGCGACTGTTGTAATTAATAGAACGATTGTATCATTTCTAACGATATAAAATTAGGCAGTATTGATTTGTATTTCCCATAAATCTTGAACACTCTAACTTTCGCTATTATTTTCTCTCTCTCTCTCTCTCTCTCTCTCTCTCTCTCTCTCTCTCTCTCTCTCTCTCTCTCATGGGCCATAAAGGATAAAACTCTACAGCAATAAATACAAAACACACACGCACTGTCCCCCCGTCACCATCACACTCAGTCGTGAAATACAGTCAAGTCCCGCGTGTGTACATTTGTATTCGTGCGCATCCCTCTGTGTACACGGCTCACGCACACACAATAAACTGAGCATACATACATACATACATAAATATGCATACGTACATACATAAATTTCGCAAACGCATCGATGCATACATATTTCTTTAGTGTGCACATACACACACACACACACACACACACACACACACACACACACACACACACGGCGTTTTTTTTTTGTATTTTTTTTATTTCTACCATGTGGGCTTTTCACGGGAATTTCTGAGCTAAAGGGGATACTTTTTGAGGCACCTCCTATCTCAAAGCCCACCCGCTAGGAAACCGTTGCCCTGAGTGAGGAAGCCCAACCTACACTCGGACCATGGACAGGATTCGAACCCGTGTGCTTGGAGACCCCTCGGACCCCAAAGCACGCATCGTTTCACTGTCCCACGGCGCCGTTCTAACTATACTTTTATTAAACTATTAATTCTATAAGGTCTTTTCTTAATACATAGTTATTCTTTTTGTGTTTCCTTAAGCCGGAGTGTCCTCTTATATATGCAAAGTAAATACTAAAACTTTTCTACCTATCCCTTATCTTTCAATGGCACTTTTCACTCACTCTCTCTTCCATGTGTGATTATCTTCTTAGTGTTTTCTAGATCAAAGGATTTTCATTTTACTTTGATGATTTTTCCCGTCACTTTTCGTTTTTTCTTTCATTCATATACTTCTAAACATATTTCTCTCTCTCTCTCTCTCTCTCTCTCTCTCTCTCTCTCTCTCTCTCTCTCTCTCTCTCTCTCTCTCTCTCTCTCTCTCTCTCTCTCTCTCTCTCTCTCTCTACCAAACTTCTTAACTCATCTTCAGCCTCTAATTCTTACTTTCCCATCTTCTCCTCTTTCCTCTTCTTCTTCCTATACTTCTCCCCGTCCTCCTACTCCTCCTCTTCCTCTTCTTCCTCCTCCTCCTCCTCCTCCTCCTCTTCCTCTTCTTCCTCCTCCTCCTCCTCCTCCTCCTCTTCGTTCCCCTCCTCTTCCTTACAAAAACAGGTGCCATAAGAAGACGAAATCTCAGGGACACACTCTTCCTCCTCTTTCTCCTCCTCCTCTTCCTCCTCCTCCTCTTCCTCCTCTTCCTCCTCCTGGCACAGACACATACACTCTTTTCAAGGCCAAAGCTTCTCCTTCCATCTTCTTCCACCACGACTACTCCGGCCTCCTCCTCCTCCTCCTCCTCCTCCTCCTCCTCCTCCTCCTCTTCCACCTCCTTCTCCTTCTCTTCCCTTCGATATGAATCCCTTTGAGGTGATATTTATCCCTAAAAAAGATCTTCCATAAGGACCCTTCCTCTTTTCCTCCTCCTCCTCCTCCTCCTTCTCCTCCTCCTCCTCCTCCTCCTTCTACAGTTGAGAGAGGGAATAGAAAAGAGAGAGAGAGAGAGAGAGAGAGAGAGAGAGAGAGAGAGAGAGAGAGAGAGAGAGAGAGAGAGAGAGAGAGAGAGAGAGAGAGAGAGAGAGAGAGAGAGAGAGAGAGAGAGAGAGAGAGAGAGAGAGAGAGAGAGAGAGAGAGAGAGAGAGAGAGAGAGAGAGAGAGAGAGAGAGAGAGAGAGAGAGATAAACTCTTCATAAGTATCACTCTCCTCGCCTCTCTTCCTTAACGAATCTGTCGAGAGTACGAAGGGAGAGGAAGGAGAGGGAGAGGAAGATGGGGAAAGGAGGGGAGAGATGAAGAGAGAGAGGTGACAGGGTGAGAGTGGAGAGGGGGAGAGGCGTAGATAGTAGAGGATAAGCGAGAGGAGGCTGTAGTGTGAGGGGAGAGGTGTGAGAGAAGACAGAGAGAGCGTAAAGGGAGAGAAGGAGATTTGGGGAGATAAAGTGAGAGAAATGGTGAGAAAAGGAAAAAGGTGACGATGTAATGAATATATGGGAGAAGGAGTGAAGGAGAGGTAAGGATATAGAAAAGAATATTGTTGTGGATGAATGATGCGTATATGATGTGTGAGGTGACGAAGAATGCCGAGGAAACTTATCTCCTCCAGTATTGGGACGCATTTTTAGATTGAGTTTTAGGCACGATTAGATTATATTAACATTAGAAAGGGTTTGTGGATGTGAGAAGATTAATGGCCAGAAACTTCACTATTTTAATCCCACATAAGTTTCTGAAGCTGCATGAAATCACCAATTAGTAAGCAGAATGAATATGGGAACGTGACATGGTACTGAACGGGTTAAAAGTAGAAAAAACAATACCATACATCAACAAAGGACTTGGATAAAGCGTCATATAAGACAAAACAATGAAGGAATTAGATCCGAAATGTTATTCTAATAGATGATAGGAACGTGTACCCAAATGAATGAAAAACTTATAAATGAATGAAACAATGAGGAGAGAATCAATATGCAACTAATTACCAATAGAGAAAAGAGAATAGATACGCTTGTAATAGTTAATAGATAAAATAGATAAGAAAGAAAATGAAAAGGTAAAGATGAAAAGTGTCTATCATTTTTCTTTTTTTTTTTTAATTCTATTCTACTATATATGTTCCTCCCTTTTTTTCTCCTTTCCTGCCTTAGTCCTTCCCTAACACTCTCCCTCTCCCTCTCTCTCTCTCTCTCTCTCTCTCTCTCTCTCTCTCTCTCTCTCTCTCTCTGCTTTCCTCCAAGACCACCTGAGTATCCGCCTTTCTGAATGTGTATATTTTATTTACCTCTCACTCCTCTAACTCATCCCTCCCTCTTTCCCCCCGCCACCTTTCCCTCCATCCTTCCCTCCCTTTAGCTGCACCTGCCTCATATTTCATCTGCCTTCCCTCCCCCTTCCTTCCCTCCATCACCCTCTCTTCCTCCATCACCCTCCCTCCCTTCCTTCCTTCTCTCCTTCCATCTTCAAAACTTGTTCCAAACGTTTATTAATGTTTTTACTCTCAGATTTCTTGTTTTTCATTTATGTTTTTTTTCCTTTACGTTTTTGTTGGGGAAAGGAACATGTGACGCCTGGGAATGCTGCACGCCTGCTTCACACCTGTCCAAGCCTCCCCACACCTGCCACACACACACACACACACACACACACACACACACACACACACATCGGCCTTAACCTTCATGCGTGTTTTTTTATCACTGTTTGCGTCTCTCTCTCTCTCTCTCTCTCTCTCTCTCTCTCTCTCTCTCTCTCTCTCTCTCTCTCTCTCTCTCTCTCGTCACTCTTTTTCTTCCTATATCTTCTGTGTTTATCTTCATTACTTTATTTCTTTTATCTTTCGTTTCCTCCTCCTCCTCCTCCTCTTTTCCTCCTTTTATCATCCTTCAATCCTTTCTTTCTCTCCCTTTATTCCTTTTAATTCCTTCCTTTCACTCCTTCATTCCTTCTTCAATCTACTTTTATTCTTCATCTCTTCTTCTTCTCTTTCCTCCTCCTCCACCTCAGTCTCCTTTTCTTCCTTCCTCCCTTCCTCACCTAATCTGACAGAGGAGGTGTGAGCCGGAGACAATTTCCTGAGCGAAGGAGGAGGAGGAGGAGGAGGAGGAGGAGGAGGAGGAGGAGGAGGAGGAGGAGGAGGAGGAGCAGGAGGAAGGAAAATAAGAGAAGGTGACGCTAATAGGAATGAGGAAGGACACAGTAATATCCTAGAGAGAGAGAGAGAGAGAGAGAGAGAGAGAGAGAGAGAGAGAGAGAGAGAGAGAGAGAGAGAGAGAGAGAGAGAGAGAGAGAGAGAGAGAGAGAAATTTCGTTAAGTTACCCTAGTTATTTTTACTTGCATTCGTTCACATATTCTCTCTCTCTCTCTCTCTCTCTCTCTCTCTCTCTCTCTCTCTCTAATTAAGAGCAAGATAATTATTTCGCGCGGTGATTTGCTTTCTCTATCCTCCTCCTCCTCCTCCTCCTCTTCTCCACCTGTTCCCTTCTCTAAGCTCACATTTTCAGTCTTCTGGCACTATTGCTGGCACTCTCTCTCTCTCTCTCTCTCTCTCTCTCTCTCTCTCTCTCTCTCTCTCTCTCTCTCTCTCTCTCTCTCTCTCTCTCTCTCTCTCTCTCTCTCTCTCTCTGTTAAAGGTGCCGACCAAGGATTCACACTTGTTTACTTAGATTCTAATTGGTATTGACTGACTCTCTCTCTCTCTCTCTCTCTCTCTCTCTCTCTCTCTCTCTCTCTCGTTAGGTTAGGTAAGAATTAATGGCTGAGAAATACTGAATCTTCAAACTACATGACTCTTATACTGAACAAAAGAGAACAAACATATAAACAAACAGACAGACAAACAAACAGACAGATATATAGACACACACACACACACACACACACACACACACACACACACACACACACACACACACACACACACACACACACACACACTATAGAAATAAATAAAGAAATACATTTATCTTTTCTTCTATTTTCTCTTCCCTCCTAAAAAAAATAGTTGTGGATCGTATTTCCTTTCGCTTATCAAGGCGACTGACAAATGGGATAAATATTTGGTGGGGAAAGTCCCTCTCAACTTGCAGCCTCCGATGGATGAATAAAGGAAGGAATGTATGAATGGATGAATGAGAGAAGGATGGAAAAAAGGGAGCAAGAAAGGGAAGAAAGGAAAGAAGGAAGGAAGGAAGGAAGGAAGGAAGGAAGGAAGGAAGGAAAGAAGGAAGGAAGGAAGGAAGAAGGAAGGAAGGAATGTAGGAATGGATGAGTGAGTGAAGGATGGAAAAAAGGGAGCAAAGAAGGAAAGAAGGAAGGAAGGAAGGAAGGAAGAAAGGAAAGAAGGAAGGAAGGAAGGAAGGAAGAAAGGAAAGAAGGAAGGAAGGAAGGAAGGAAGGAAGGAAGGAATGTAGGAATGGATGAGTGAGTGAAGGATGGAAAAAAGGGAGCAAGAAAGGAAGGAAGGAAGGAAGGAAGGAAGGAAGGAAGAAAGGAAAGAAGGAAGGAAGGAAGAAAGGAAAGAAGGAAGGAAGGAAGGAAGGAAGGAAGGAATGTAGGAATGGATGAGTGAGTGAAGGAATTAAAGAAGGAAAAAAGTAAGAAAGTCCGTCTGAACTTGCAGCCTCCGATGGAAAAATAAAGGAAGGAATGAGGAAAGGAAGGAAAGAGAGGAGCAAGAAAGTAAGTAAGAAAGGAAGGAAGGAAGGAAGTAAAGAAGGAAAAATAAGAAAACACATATAAAAGAATAAAATAGATTAAGAAAATAAAAAGGAAGAAAAAAAAACACATAAATTAGATAAAGAGAGAGAAAGAAAGTGAATGAAAGAATAGAAATGAAAAACCACACAATTTCATGCCAATCCTTGTATTTCTCTTCTAAAATCGTTCAAGTCGCAGGAAAGATGAAAAACAAACACTAGGTAATAGCAGTCGCAACAGTAGTAGTAATAGTAGTAGTAGCAGTAATAGTTATAGCAGTAGCAGTAGCAGAAGACATTACGTAAGAGAAGCACTAACAGTAACAACAATATGAACCATAGAACAAACACCCAATATAACTCAACAAGAAACCCAGACACACCACCAACAATAACAGCACTAGGAACAACAACAATAGCAATAAGTAGAACGGTGACGCCTGCGCTGCTAAAAACACAGTAGTAATAGCAACAGAGGAGAGTGTTCCCTTTACACCAGCAGAAGGAGGAACCCACAACGACAAGGGAAGCAAAGGGCGTCCCACATCACCGCCTCCCTCTTCCGTTGTTTACCTTCTTGTAATGGAAACTTAGAGACGAAATATGAGGCGACACTTGTTATAAGGGCGAGGATAGCGTCAATATGGCAGGGAAATGAGACCAGGGAGAGGAGGAAAAGGAGGGGGAGGAGGAGGAGAAGGAGGAGGAGGGGGAGGAGAGGGTGTAGTGATGAGAGGAGTGAAAAGGAATAAAAAGATTGGACGAGATGAGGAGTGGAAGAGAAGGACTGAAGAGGAATAACATTGAGGAGGAGGAGGAGGAGGAGGAGGAGGAGGAAGAGGGGACTGAAGAAAAGACTGGAGATTAGGAGAATATTGGACGAGATAATGAGTGAAGAGGAGGATTGAAGAGAGAAGAAGAATAACGTAGAGATGAATTGATAAAGGAGAGAAGAGGAGGAGGAAGAGGAGAGGGAATTCCTGTTTTCCCTTTCCTTTTTTCCTTACATCCCTTCATCTTATCGTTATCTTCCCTTCTTTTCCCCTCACATGCCTTCAGGTCTTCTTTCCCTTCCTTTATTTCCACTCTATCATCTTCATTTCCTCTCTTTTTCCTTATTTTTCCTTCTATATTCCTTCACTTACCTTCCTTCCTTCCATTTACCTTCCATCTCTTTACCTTACATTTCTCTACATTTCCTATCACTTTTCCTATTTATCACTATTTCTTTCCACATTCCTCATCATCTTCACCATTCTCCTCCTTCTCCTATTCCCCTTCACTTCCTTACTTTCCCTCGTTCATCTCACACATCCTTTCTACTTTCCCTTCCCTTCCTCCTCCCATTTTTAAACCCTCTCCATTACCTTCCATTTCCTCACCCATTCTTCCCTCCCTTTTACCTTTTCCCTCCCAATCCTCTTCCTTCCTCCCTTGCTCTCTCCTTCCCATCCATCCATTAGACCAAAAAGGATCTGATCGCGTGCTATCTATTGTTGAAGCGTCTTTCTTTTCTCCCCCGTTTCTTTCCCCCGTCAAGCCCTATAGGTGAAACAAAGATACAGTACTCTCTCTCTCTCTCTCTCTCTCTCTCTCTCTCTCTCTCTCTCTCTCTCATGTGGTAAAGGAAGGTAAGAAGAGAAAGGAGAGGAAGGGAGGATGAAAGCACGATATTGTGAGGAGAAACAGGCATAGAAAAGAGAGAAAGGATGAGCAGGAGAGGAGGAGGAGGAGGAGGCGGGCGTTAGGAGGGCAGTGGAGGGCGTGGCTGGCCGGTGCTGCATTGGTGAACATAATAAAGACAGGTGAGATGAGTTTTAGCGACTGAAAATTAAAGGTGAGGTAGGCATTGATTGCACCTCCACCACCTCCACCACCACCACCACCACCACTACTACAGCTGTGACCTCCGCTACCATCACCACTTCTGTTATCTGCTTTTGCTATGCTGTGAACACTGCTATATTTCTGACCTCCGCTACAATTGTTTCCTTTGTTACTGTAGCTGCTACTGCTCCTAATGCTACAACTGCTACTACTGCTACTACTACTGCTACAAAATTTCTGCCTCCCACTTCTATCACTACCACTACAACCCACTACTACCACTACTACTACTACTACTACTACTACTTCTTCTACTACCACTGCTACTACAACAATAACATCAACTACTACTACTACTACTACTACTACTACCACACCACAACTACTACTCCCCAAAACACCTTCCCAAACCTCAATCCTAACTCCCACCCATTATTTCCCCTCACTTTACCCCTTCACCACTTTTCCCCTTACCTTACTCCCTCCCAACTCGTCCACCAACCTCCCTTAACGCTTCCCTTTAAATCCCTCTCCCTTAAAATCCATTCCCCTCCCTTAATGCCTTGAGTACTCTTGACCTCCCTTTCCTCCCCACGTCTCCCCTCACTGACTTAATGTAATAAGGGGAAACATTACCAAACTAAATGGAAAGGTTTGCCTGGTCTAGGGAGTAAATGGGACCTAAATGGGCGTGGTGTAATGGTTGTAATGGGGGAGATGGAAGGTTAATGGACTAATGGAGTGAATGGTTTATAAAATGTGGAATGGGTGATGTGTCTTTGATGGTTATGATGGGATGTGATGTGTTTTATGGTATGGATTACTAATGGGTTAATGGGGTGAAAGGTAATGAGCATAAGAGATTGGTTCATAAAATATCTAATGGATGGTATGGTTTTAATGGAAGAAAAGTTATAATATAATTTGATGTGTTTAATGGTCTTGTTAGTAATGAGTTAATGGGACGTATGATGACTAAATAATTAATGGAATGCGTGATTTAATGGGAGATGAAGGTTATCTGAAACTCAATGGGTCCTGGAAATGGATTGATAGTTATAGTGACAAAGAAGATATAATGGAAAACTTGATTCATGAAGTGTACGTAAAAGATAATGGAAACAAACTTAATGGGTGCTTGAAATGCTTGAATCGATGTGAAGGTGAGTGAGCTCGTCTGATTAAAGAAGAAATAGTTTACTTAATGGGAAGACTTAATTAATGGTGACAAGAGGGAACTTAATGAAACAGCTTCTGAATTTGGGAATAATGTTAGCTTACCGTTAGAGTATAATTACGTGAAGATAAATGAACTAGGAAATAGAAAAAGAAAACTCAATGAATGGCAAGACAAACTTAATGAACCCACGGAAGAACAACTGAATGAAACAACTGATAAACTCACTTCAATAAACGGAACACACACACACAAAAAAAATATAAATAACTACAAAACTTAATTAAAAAAACGAGATGACCAGGTTAATTAAAGGTATTGCAGTGGTCTCCCTCTCTCCCACCTCGTCCCTCTCCTTCTCCCTCTCCCTCACTCCCTCCTTCTCTCTCTCTCTCCTTTCCCTCCCTATACATACACGAACAAGCAGCAAAAATAACAAGGTCACTGAAACAAAAATAGACGAAGAGAAAAGAAACGCCAGCCATAATAGGGAAGGGAGATGAGAAAGGTTAATTAGAGATTTTGCAGGTGTTCTTTGTGTGTGGCGGCAATGGGAAAGATGAGACAGGTGTGGCGGGGAGACACCTGGGCGGCTCTCGCAGGTGTGGGCAGGGGAAGAGGAGGACAGTTAGAGGCAGCGAGGGAGGAAATGGAGGGAGCGCGGGATAAAGAGGAGGAGGAAATGAAGAGGAAAGAGAGGAAGTAAGAAAGTGGATGAAGAGAAGGTGGTGGAGGAGAGATTAGGAAGAAGAGGGAAGATATGGAAGAATGAATTGAAATGGAAAGGTAAAAATTAAAAGGGATAGATGGGGGAAATAGACGAAAGGTAAGATGGAGGATGATAAAGAAAGAGGAGAAGGAGGAAGAGGAGGAGAAATGAGGAGAAGGAGGAAAACTATAGAGGAAAGAAATAATGTAATAAAAGTAAAATCTCATGGATGAAAAAAAGAAAAGAAAAGCGAAAAATAAGACAGAGGAAACAAAAGGAAGAGGAAGGAGAAGAATAGAAGAAGGGAAGATGAGATACGGAGCAATGAAGTGAAATGGAAAGGCAAAATATGAAGGACAGATCAAGAAAAAAACACAAAACAAAAAAAAGAGGAAGAAGAGGAAAAGCTGAAGAGGAGGAAGAAAAGAAGAAGGAGGAGAAGAAGAGGAGGAGGAGGAGGAAGAAGAAGAAAGAGGAAGAAGAGGAAAAGATGAAGAGAAGGAAGAGAAAAAGGAGGAGGAGGAGGAGAAAGAGACACTACTCGTAATGAGCAGACACACACACACACAGCAGTTAATCAAGACACACACACGCACTACACCTCTTGCACCTCCTCCTCCTCCTCCTCCTCCTCTTCCTCATTTCCTTTTACCTTCCTTCTGCCCCTCTTCTCTCTCCCTCTTTTCACCTCGCCAGCCTCCCTTTCAGCGTCTGAGTCTCCCGCCAGTAATAAAGGAGTGTAGAACGGACTACATAAGCAGGTAACCTCATTATAACCCGGAAGCCGCCCTTGTTACCTGCTACTCTGGTATTCCTCTGAGTATTCTCCCTCTCTCTCTCTCTCTCTCTCTCTCTCTCTCTCTCTCTCTCTCTCTCTCGCTTCTTCCTTGTGTTTTCCTAATTTTTTGTTTCATGAGGCTAAAAATCTTCTTTCTCATCTTCCTCTTCTGTTTTTCTTTTCGTTCACAGTCTTTCCTCTTTCTTCCACCGACGAAAAAACTTCCTTCTTTTAGTCTTTCTTCTCTCTAACCTCCTCCTCCTCTTCTTCCTCCTCCTCCTCCTCCTCCTCCTCCTCCTCCTCCTCTTCCCCTGTTCCTTTTATCTATTTTCTTTCGCTTTACAGAGATGAAAAATTCTTCCGCTGTCTTTTTTTTTACCCTTTCTTTCCTGCCCACATGAAGTCCCATAAAGGAAAGGAAAGTGCAAGGACCGGGAAAAATAGAAGAGGGAAAAGAGAGGGGAGAGATGGAGGGGAAAAATGGCAGGGTATTTAAAAAGGGGAAAAGGAGAAGGAGGGGAAAAAGAGAAGGTTAAGGAGGAGAGTAATGGTAGGAAAAGGAAAGGGACATAAAAACATAGAAAAGAAAGAAAAAGAGAAGGGAAGACAATGCTAGAAGGAGAGAGAAGAGATGTGGAGAAATTGTAGTCATTAAAGAAGGAGGAGGAGAAGAGGAAGAGGAAGAGGAAGAGGAAGAAGAGTGGAAGAGGAGGGTGGTCGAAAGAAAATAAGGAAACTTTTATTAACAAAGGGAAAAAAATGGAAAGAGATACTGAAAGAAAGATATGAAAAGTGAGGAAAAGGACAAAAAGAAAAGATGATGAAGGAATAGAAGGAAATTAGAAGAGTTCCTGTAGTGAATGTGAAAAATTTACGTAAGAAGAAAGAAGAATTGTTGGGATTGTGAAGAATGAAGGAAAGAAAAGTACAAAAGGAACGTATATGAAAAACCAAAGGGAGAGAAAAGATAAACAACAATAACACCAACAATAACAATAACAATAACAATAATAACAATAATAATAACAATAATAATAATAACAACAACAACAACAGTGTACCTTCACGTTTTACTAATTAGAAATATATACGTGAAAGATTATACTACCTAACTCACACATTCTCTCTCTCTCTCTCTCTCTCTCTCTCTCTCTCTCTCTCTCTCTCTCTCTCTCTCTCTCTCTCTCTCTCGCCCTAATTCTTCCCAGGGTTACGCATGATAGCAAGACAACTATGGCAAAATTGTTTACTCGATGCCAGAGTGTTGTTTATAGACTAGGGAAAATATTTAAACGCTCACTGGATACCCTTAACACCAACACACACACGCACACACACGCACACGCACACACGCAAACACGCACACACAAGCACACACAAGCACACAAGCTCACACGAGCACACGTACACACACACACACACACACACACACACACACACACACACACACACACACACACACACACACACACACACACACACACACACACACCGCGTAGTGTAGTGGTTAGCACGCTCGACCCACAATCTAGAGGCCCGGGTTCGAGTCCCGGTGCGATGAGGGAAATGGGCAAGCCTCTTAATGTGTGGCCTCTGTTCACCTAGCAGTAAATAGGCACGGGATGTAACTCGAGAGGTTGTGGCCTCGCTGTCCCGGTGTGTGGAGTGTGTTGTGGTCTCAGTCCTACCCGAAGATCGGTCTATGAGCTCTGAGCTCGCTCCTTAATGGGGAAGACTGGCTGGGTGA
>NC_059275.1:14867033-14872033 GCF_017591435.1 Portunus trituberculatus
ATCCTTTCCCAACCTAACCTTAACTTAATCTAACCCCATTTTAACCTAATCTAATCCTTTCCTAACCTAATCTAACCTAACCTAACCCTATTTTAACGTAATCTAATCCTTTCCCAACCTAACCTCAGCCTAATCTAACCCATTTTAACCTAATCTAATCCTTTACCTACCTAACCTATGCATATCTAACGTCACATCGCATAAGATCTTTTAAAACCCGAACTGTTTTTTTTTTTTCACCAATTTTTTTTCTCGGCGTCAGGTCGTAAGGGTGATCAATATTCAGCGCAGGTTAAATGCCACGTCTGGGGGCGCGGCGTGGAATGAATTACTGACACTATCAAAGGTGTAATTTCGCTTCCACGCCGCGCAGCAAGACCCGCCACGCCACTCTGCCTTTTACGACGCAACTTTGTATAAAAAAAAAGGAATGAATATCGTTTTTCTTTTTTTAAGGAAGGAAGAAAAATTATTATAGGATATGAAATAGTAAATGCTTTGCTATCTCTCTCTCTCTCTCTCTCTCTCTCTCTCTCTCTCTCTCTCTCTCTCTCTCTCTCTCTCTCTCTCTCTCTAGTACTTTTCAGACATATTTGAGAGACATGAACTTCCATCACCAGCAGCAACACAAATAGTAGTAGTAGTAGTAGTAGTAGTAGTAGTAGTAGTAGTAGTGGTAGTAATACAAGACAATAATAATGATCGTGACAGGCTAATATCTGTGAATGGTGTGTGTGTGTGTGTGTGTGTGTGTGTGTGTGTGTGTGTGTGTGTGTGTGTGTGTGTGTGTGTGTGTGTGTGTGTGTGTGTGTGTGTGTGTGTGTGTGTGTGTGTGTGTGTGTGTGTTAAAACTTTTGCAGTCTCACGATCACTGATGGTCTTGGCAGCTGACTGACTCTGACTCTCTCTCTCTCTCTCTCTCTCTCTCTCTCTCTCTCTCTCTCTCTCTCTCTCTCTCTCTCTCTCTCTCTCTCTCTCTCTCTCTCTCTCTCTCTCTCTCTCTCTCTCTCTCTCTCTCTCTCTCTCTCTCTCTCTCTCCAATTCACGTCACAGGAAAGAACATTTGGTTAACACAAGCAGCTGTAGTAATAGTAGTAGTAGTAGTAGTAGTAGTAATAGTAGTAGTAGTAGTAGTAGTAGTAATAGTAGTAGCAGTAGTAGCAGTAGTACAAGTAGAAGTAGTAGTAGTAGCAGTAGTAGTAGAAGTAATACAGAAAGCAATGATAGTAATAATAATAACAATAATAATAATAATAATAATAACAACAAAACGCAACACACTCACGCCTCTTCTCTCTCTCTCTCTCTCTCTCCTCCCCTCCCCCCACACACACACACTTAAGAGGGGCCTAATATCAGGTTACCATCCTCAGTACAATAAAGTAACTTAACCTTCATTACACACTTTTCCTCCTCCCTCAAGTTTCCTCCCTTTGTTTCCCTAGAGTGTTACATTGAAGCCATTTTTCCTCTCCCTTATACTTTTTCCCTGTACTTTGTTTAATCCTGAACGTGTCTCGGGTCTTGTCAGGGAGAAAAATGTCTCCAAACCCTTAGGGAGAGAGAGAGGAAAGGAGGGTAAGGGGAAGGGAGGGTGAGAGGAAGGGAGAGCGAGAGAAGGGAAGGGTGAGATGGGAATTTGATGGTAGAGGAAGAGTGGAAGAACATCGAGGGTGAGAAGAGAGGGGAGATGAAGGGGAGGGAGAAAGAGAGAGAGAGTTAAGGTATACGATTTTGTGAGGGGAAAGGGAGTGTGAGGGGAAAGAAAAGGTGATGAAAGGTAAGAGTGAGATGGGATGGTGATGGGAAAAGGAGGATGAGGGGACATGGACGGAGAGGGAGAAAGAGGATGAAGGAAAGGGAGGAAAAAGAGAAGTGAGGGTGAGGAGGGAAAGATGATGACGGGAAGGGAGAAGTAATGACGGAGGAGAAAAGTGAAGGAAAAAAAGAGGGGAAGAGTTGATGAGGATGTGAGAGTGAGAGGTTAAGAGAGAGGAATCAGAAAGGAATGACAACAATTAAAAAGAACGAAAGAAAAGAAAGAAGACGAAGAAATGAGGAAAAGATAATGAAGAAGGTAAAGGAGGAGGAGGAGGAGGAGGAGAAAGAGGAGGAGGAGAAGGAGGAGGAGGAGGAGGAGAAGAAGAAAAAGAGGAAAGATAGAGACAAGGAGGAAAGAAATTAGAGGCGACAAGACAAGAAATTTAAGTGGAAGAAAGAAAATGAAGGGGAAAAAAATATAAGTAAAATGAGGGAATAGAAACATAAAGAAACACAAAGAAAAAGTAAAAAAACAAGATAAAGAGGTGACAATGAGAGAAAATAAGAGAAAATGGAGAAGAAAGAGAGGAGAAACAGCAGAAAGAGGAAGAAAAAAGATGAGAGATGGGAAGAGAGGGACAGGAGGACAATATGGAGTAAAGCAAGAAAGAGAGAGAAAGAGAGAAAGAGAGATAGTGAGAGAAAGAGACTAAGGAACATACCCCTATCTCCCTCTCCCACTCTCCCTCTCTTAAGACCACGCGATGACGTTAACTCAAGTATACTGCCGATTTTAGGACACTTGGTCGTGGCTTGTAGTGCACTTCGTCCCGGGAGGAGGCGAGAGGGATGTGTGTTGTTGCTGTTACGACCAATAACACACTGACGAGGCGCTCCGGTCCCTGCCTTCCCCTCTTCCCTCGCAGAGCTGCAGTGAACCGCCTCCTCAACATTACACTTCACTACTCTCTTGTCTTGGGATGCTATTTTTATTCATGTTAATGGGATGGGTTGGTTCATGTGGTGTGGTGGTGTGGTTGTCGTGGTGGTGGTGTGGGGTGTGGTGGTGTGGTTGTGGTGGTGTTGTGGTGGTGGTGGTGGTGTGGTGGTGGTGGTGTGGTGGTGGTGGTGTGGTGGTGTGGTGTATGTTTTGTTTTGTTGGAGTTTTAATGATGGTTGTTATTGTTGTTATTTTTCTCTTTTTCCACCTCTTCCTCTTTGTGTTATTATTATTTCTATTATTATTATTATTATTATTATTAATTATTATTATTATTATTATTATTATTATTATTATTATTATTATTATTATTATTATTATTATTATTATTATTATTATTATTATTATTATTATTATTATTATTATTATTATTATTATTATTATTATTATTATTATTATTATTATTATTATTATTATTATTATTATTATTATTATTATTATTATTATTATTATTATTATTATTATTATTATTATTATTATTATTATTATTATTATTATTATAGTAGTAGTAGTAGTGGTAGTAGTAGTAGTAGTAGTAGTAGTAGTAGTAATAGTAGTAGTAGTAGTAGTAGTAGTAGTAGTAGTAGTAGTAGTAGTAGTAGTATCATTATCATCATTGTTTATTACCAAAAGTCAGAACAATGTAGTGGCAGTGTTATGATTTAGATCTTCAAATTTAGTTTCCTTGATGTAATACGATAAAACAATCATCTTATCATCACGGATTACTGATAGAAGGTAGGCGGTGATTTACATAATATAATCATATACAATAATCAAATTTCCAAGAACATTTCAACACGAGTACGTTTCATTTTTTAATCAATCCAACACGTCTCATTTCCAAGTACCGCAGCACCACACACCGCAGCACAGCATTCGGCGCACAGACTCCCGGTGCGCGCGGCAAGCCAAGTACCATGTTAACATTTCAATAACCTGCTGGCGACGCTGTGTCTTAAGCCGCCCCCGTCCCCTCACGCCGCGCAGAGGACCCAGCCATCTTGTTACTTTTACGACGCCCTTCTAGATCACGACGCTCATACCGCCGGGAAAGAGGCTTCCTTCACTGACGGGAGCCGGGAGGAGGAGAGGCAAGAGGCAGGATGGATAGATAGTTTAGAGACAAGAGGCATTAAAACAATACTTATATACGTAACATATCAATGAGAGAGAGAGAGAGAGAGAGAGAGAGAGAGAGAGAGAGAGAGAGAGAGAGAGAGAGAATCAAGCAAAACAGGAGCAGTAAGACATAAGTATGTACAAGACAGACATAGTGCAGGGGGAACTGAAGCGACTCGAGAGAGATAAGGTAGAAATAGAAGCAGATTAGGGACACATGAACACGAGACACACGTGTACCGAGACATTTCTCACCACGTTACCTTCCTCTGCCAAGACGACAATGTGAGAAAAAATAAAAGACTGATTTACGAGTTATAGTCTTCACCCAAACATCTACCACCACCACCACTACTCTCTCTCTCTCTCTCTCTCTCTCTCTCTCTCTCTCTCTCTCTCTCTCTCTCAGGAAATTACAGAGAATTAATATTTTTTTGTTTTTTTTAAATCTACCATGAGAGTCAAAAATAATTAAAAATATTGATATAACAATGATAATAATAATAATAATAATAATAATAATAATAATAATAATAATAATAATAACACTAATAATAATAATAATAATAATAATAATAAAAGTAATAATAATAACGATAAACTTCTAAAACAAAGATTATGTCTGTCTGTATCATATTTGAAAACCCGAAAACTATACAGAGTCAGCCGCGCACGAACACACACACACACACACACACACACACACACACACACACACACACACACACACACACACACTGAATATTTAATTAAGTACGAGTGCCTGCTAATGTTTCTCTCCAAATTTGACTCCTGCCCTCCCACGGGTCTCTCTCTCTCTCTCTCTCTCTCTCTCTCTCTCTCTCTCTCTCTCTCTCTCTCTCTCTCTCTCTCTCTCTCTCTTGCTTACCTTAAAAAGACCAATAAAAAAATATTTGCTTTGGAAACGTTTCTATTCAAACACGAATACTTTCTTCTGGTTAAACGAGTTATTTTTATCCTTTCTTCTTTAATTTTGAACTTTTCCTCACTCTCAAAAAACAGATCACTCTTTTTTTTTAACTTTATTATACATTTCTTTTTTCTTAATACAATGTTCTTCCACTTCAAAGAGATCATTCCACTTTTTATATTTAAT
>NC_059275.1:14884533-14899533 GCF_017591435.1 Portunus trituberculatus
TTCCTTGATCCTATACCGGTGACAAAGCGAAAACATCCCGTGTCTGAGCTTTCCCTTACCTGAATTTTTCTTCCAGTTTTACCCAAGGATTCTCTCTCTCTCTCTCTCTCTTACAAACAACGCCAATTATCGCCAAATCTTATCTTTCTTTTCTAAATGTAGCTAATCTTTCATTATCTTCGCGGTTTTTTTTCAACCTTCCCATTGCTGCCAACCTTTCCAATTTCACTAATCTGCTTCCACTTACTCCCTCGCTCTCCGTCACAGGGAGGAATTAAGTGGCACCATAGAGAGAGAGGCTGCTAATGTTGCCCGTCTCGTGTTTCTTTCTGTTTTGTTAGGAATTCGTGGGATACTGGTTTAAATGGTGCTGGGATTGAAGGGTTGTGTATGGTGGTAGAGAATTTGTCTTAGTGGTGGTGGGGGTGTTAGTAGTAGTAGTAATGGTGGTGTTGATGGTGGTAGTAGTTGTAGTGGTAGTAGTAGTAGTAGTAGTAGTAGTAGTAGTAGTAGTAGTGATATCATCATCTTCAGAGGAAAAAAATGAAGAGGAATTCAAAGGAAAAGCATACAGCGTCAGTTCTGTTTGGCTGTCTGTCTGGACATTCTACACCCACCACCACCACCACTACCTCCTTACCACACACACACACACACTTTACTCTTCCCTTGCCCACAAAAAATAGGGTCAAAAAAGAGGACACCGGAAAAACAGGCGCCCCGCTGGAGGTTTACGACTTAACTTCCTAATTATTCGCACCACAAATAATGTCATGAGAGGAAATAGTGAGGCGCGCACCCGCTCACCCTCGCCACGCTGAGCTACAGGCACCAGGCACCGCTCTTGGCATCCCGGAGCAGCCACACACACGGGCGCCTATTAAAGTTCCATGCTTAAGTGGGGCGCTAAGATTTTGTCTCGACTTTATGGGAAAATGAGACTGCTTGAGACCCTTACAGACACGTGCACAAGAAGCAGGAAAGCAGGCAGACACACACACACACACACACACACACACACACACACACACACACACACACACACACACACACACACAGAGAGAGAGAGAGAGAGAGAGAGAGATTAGATATTTATCGACCACAAAATGCGAGGACTATATAATCTGAACATATGGACTATAAATTAAGTTTCAATCTGTATAAACTCGTAAGAAACATAATTTACGTACAATAATGAAATGAATGAATAAAATAGAACATACAGGATACCAAAACATAGGCAGAAAATTTAGTAATGAAGCATAAACACACACACACACACACACACACACACACACACACACACAAACAAACCAGACATTATCGCCACATCTCTTCCCCAAGGCGCCTTTCCTGCTGTCTGGGTTCTGAGTGTGGCGGAAACCTTATGTAGAAAAACTGACAAAGAATGCTCAGTAATTAGTGGCGTGATTAGCTTGATGGCCGCGGTGGAAAAAGTCCTTGTGTCCT
Organism: Portunus trituberculatus; assembly: GCF_017591435.1. NCBI lineage: Eukaryota > Metazoa > Arthropoda > Malacostraca > Decapoda > Portunidae > Portunus > Portunus trituberculatus. The sequence goes on from NC_059275.1 coordinate 14,886,004, forward strand.
TAATTACAGGCAAGACAATCGCCTTCAGTATCGCTTTTAAATTTGGTGAGGAAGGGGAAAGTGTTGTGTTAGATTGGTGTGTTACGTGATTAACTAGAGAAATGTCAGTTTATTATAAGGTTGTGATATATGTTAGTCTTTCTCTCTCTCTCTCTCTCTCTCTCTCTCTCTCTCTCTCTCTCTCTCTGCAGGAAATATAAAGCATTCAAAGAAGAGAGACGAGACTCATTCCTTCCCCTAGCAAGACAAAGGTTGGCAGAGTTAAAACCGCCTTTCATCACGTCTACATTATTACTGCTACTGTGCTGCTGCTGCTTCTACTACTACTACTACTACTACTACTACTACTACTACTACTACTACTACTACTACCTCAAATAGCACAACCTGCCCTATTATACTACGACTATTTTACTACTACTATTATTGCCACTCCTACTACTACAACTACTACTACTACTACTACTACTACTACGATTACTACTATTACTGCTGTTATATTCAGACACAACACAGAACAACATGAAATGACCATGTGTTTGATTCTCTCTCTCTCTCTCTCTCTCTCTCTCTCTCTCTCTCTCTCTCTCTCTCTCTCTCTCTCTCTCTCTCTCTCTCCCCACAAATACACGCCGCCTACATGCTTCTCACGACACCTGGCTAATCTGCACCTGCTGAAACGGCTCAGGTGACGTGTGTGTGTGTGTGTGTGTGTGTGTGTGTGTGTGTGTGTGTGTGTGTGTGTGTGTGTGTGTGTGTGTGTGTGTGTGTGTGTGTGTGTGTGTGTGTGTGTGTGTGTGTGTGTGTGTGTGTGTGTGTGTGTGTGTGTAAAAGAGTAGAGAGAGAGAGAGAGAGAGAGAGAGAGAGAGAGAGAGAGAGAGAGAGAGAGAGAGAGAGAGAGAGAGAAAGAAAGAGAGAAAGAGATTCCATTAGCTGTCATGTATTTGAAGAAGTTAATTAATCACAAACAACCACTTACTCTACACTATAAAAATCTCTCTCTCTCTCTCTCTCTCTCTCTCTCTCTCTCTCTCTCTCTCTCTCTCTCTCTCTCTCTCTCTACTAACTACTTGATGATATACAATGCACAGTAGAAACCTCCGTCTCCTCCTCCTCCTATTCTTCTTCCTCCTCCTCCTCCTCCTCCTCCTCCTCCTCCTCCTCCTTCTCCTCCTCCACAAAATGAACCAATAGCGCTCCTCCTCTCCGTCCTTCACTCTGGTATCCTAAACTGCCTAGGAATTTAACCCATGAAGAGAGAGAGAGAGAGAGAGAGAGAGAGAGAGAGAGAGAGAGAGAGAGAGAGAGAGAGAGAGAGAGAGAGAGAGAGAGAGAGAGAGAGAGAGAGAGAGAGAGAGAGAGAGAGAGAGAGAGAGAGAGAGATTTTTATAGTGTAGAGTAAGTGGTTGTTTGTTAAAAAATCACTTGAAAAGAGTGCTTGTACCCGTGCAGTGACTGAGCGAGGCCTAAGGCAGCACACAGTTGCCAAATCTCCAAGGTAGTTTTTAAACAACCTGTATCTCTCTCTCCGTGGCTGGTTTGGCTTGAATTGTGGGAGAGGTAGTTAGTGTCGTGTGTTTTTTGTGCGCCTGTGGGGAAGTGCTTTGTGGTCTGTGCCAGTGTTTAGTGTCTGTGTTCACGAGTGTGTTAGTGTCGTACGTGTCGTTTAGAGCCAACAGTCGTTGTCGCTCCCACACCTGGCTCCACAATTCCCCAGGAATCACTTATCCTCTCCCTCAATGTCTAGCCCCGCCCATCGCCCCATAGCCAGGCGAGACTTGCCTGGCTACCAGCCACAGAATTGGTGTTGCGTTTGTGGCAAAGCAACACTTAAGACTCAACACGTGAGCTGTGACGAGGAAACCTGCCGTAACCTTTGTCACAACAGCTGCCTTGGGGATACGCCAGTCTTCAAGTGTAGCTACACGGAACAGCTACGACTCCAAGCAAACATCCCGGACCCCGTCATCTACATCAGCGAGGAGACTGACACACACCCCACGCCACTACCGGACGATAGTGGGGAGAGTCAGTGGGAGGGCTTGGAGAGGAGAGCTAGTTTCACTAGTTGAGAAGCTCACTGAGGAAGCCTCTCAACAAAACTGTGTGATTAAGTCCCTCCAGGACGACCGAGACTTGATCATACAGCACAGAGACGTGTTTGCTGCGGCTCTCAGAGTAGCAGACAGGCTGATAGCGTCAAAACAGCGCCAGACGCAAGTAGCCACACGCTCTCAGGCAGTCAGCGCCCACGCAGAGTCAATTGACGAACACTGGGAGGTGGTTTGTCAGGACTCTGAGAGGTGGAGGACGTGGTGGAGCTCGGATAAACCGCAACAGATCCGGTACGCAGCTGTTTTCTCCACTTCCACCTTCCCTTCGCCTGCCCGGGAAACAACGACCGCTCCGCCTACCTCCACTGCTTCCACCGCCACACAGAGCGACTGTGACACCTCCCCAGCGTCCACTGTCACTCCTTCTGCCACACAGAGTGACTGCTCGGTACTCACTACCACGTCTACCGCCACACAGAGCAGCAGGGACTCTTCCTCCATAAACACAGCGAACGGAGTAGATCGCGGTGCCTCTGTTCGCCCACGAACCTCTCCTCAGACCACTTCAGGAGATTGGAGAAAAAAGAAATCTAAGAGGGAAGTGCAGCAGGACGCGAGGAGGGTGTCCAGCGAAGGACTGAGGACTCACCAGGCCACCAAGCAGACACAAAAGCGAGCCAAGGCAAAAGTGTGTGAGTACTGCTCACGGAAAGGACACACTTCTGCTACTTGCCACGCCAGAACTGACGATTTACGTCAGGAGCGTCTCCTACAGCGGCTTCTTACGGTGGAAAGATACACAGCCACACCCTTCCCACCTGCAGCGCCTCAGCCCGCCCACCCCCTCACTTCATTTCAGTCCTTGCCACAACCTCGCCCACTCCTTCCTCAGCCTGGTATCTGGAATCAGAACCAGGGGCGGCAGTGGACCACCTCTTCACCAGTACCAGCAGTCGGCCGCGGACCCTAACCACCACCTCGGACTAGCAGGCCTCGCTCACTACCATCCCTCACCATGGTACAGCCAGCTTGCCCCGCCGCCAACTAAAGGTCGTCTCTAGCAACGTCCGTGGTCTCCGGACTAACCTTGCAGACTTATACCACAACTGTGTGCAACGACACAATGCAGACGTTGTTGTGGTGACCGAGACATGGCTGAACAGTGAGGTGGAGCCCACGTATGGCAGGATGCAGGGCTTCACCCACTGGGTGAGGAGGGACCGACAGGAGCGAACAGGAGGTGGAGTGGCTGTCTGCTTCAAGGAAGGAATGCAGGCCCAGCTACTCGACATAGACACGCCTCCAATGATGGAGATGATGTACTTCCGAGTAATGCTGGCAGACCGCTCAGCCCTCCTGCTGTGTGCCCTGTATCGCCCCCCGCGACAAGGGCCTGACTCACTCCTGTACCTGACTGAGACCTTAGACAACCTGATGATGGCACACAGCTGCAGCCACGTGCTGATTGTGGGGGATCTCAATCACCACCTGGAAAGAGACGCCTACGAGAATCTCCTGAGGTGCAGGGTCTGACAGATCATGTCACCTTCCCCACACATGAACGAGGAGGGACATTAGACCCTGTCATCTCAGACTACCAGGAAGACAAGCTTCAGTGTCATCAGCTGGGGCTCGTGGGCAGCTCTGACCATCACGCTGTACTGACACAGCTGGAAGTGGGCGTGGCTCAGGACGAGGCCACCACCCGCACCATCTGGCTGTGGAACAAAGCAGACTGGGCTTCCCTGCGCCGCGACCTGACCCACACCCCATGGGCCACTCTGCTACAGGGAGGAGCAGAGAGTGAAGCACTTGCACTCACCTCTCACCTTCTCGCCCTCCAGAGACGCCACGTCCCACACAGGGAATACACCACCAGATCGACGGATCAGCCATGGTTTGGCTACCGTTGCCGTGTTGCTGCCGAGGCAAAGTATGCTGCCTGGCTCCGCTACAAGAGGAACCCGACTCGGCGCAACAAGGACCTGCACAGGGCTGCATGCAGGAGGATGGTGGTAACCAGCAAGTGGGCCTTAAAAAAGTGGGAGGAAAGCCTGCGCCGGAAACTGTGTGGCACTGGCGTAGGAAACAAAACTTGGTGGTCTCTTGTTAAGGACAAACAAGGAACTGGCCACCAAGAATCCATCCCTCCCCTCAGCAAGCAGGACGGTACTGTCGCCACCAGCAGTAAGGAGAGGGCACAGTTGCTGGCTTCCTTGTTTGCTGGAAAATGAAGGTCGGGAATCCACAGCAGCCACCGCCTCAGCTGGTCCAGCAATGTGAGAAGACTGTCACCATGGTGGAGGTGACGCATCAGCAGGTGAAGCGATTATTGCGGGGGCTGGACACACAGAAAGCCACCGGCCCTGATGACATCAGCCCGCACCTGCTGAAGCGATGCTCCCAGGAACTGGCTGCCCCTCTCACCCAAGTTCACAACTTGTGTACGGGAAAACGTCTGGCCTTCAGTGTGGAAGGAGGCTCGAGTAGTTCCTGCACACAAAAAGCTCCAGGACGGACCCAAAAAACTACAGACCCATATCCCTGTTGTCAGTGGTGGGTAAAGTGTTTGAGAGGGTCGTGGCAGAGGTGGTGTGTAGCCATCTCAAGGACAATGCCCTCCTCTCAGACCAACAGTTTGGGTTCAGACCTGGAAGGTCAACCTCCGACCTAATGATGCTTCTCACCAGGCATTGGCAGGACGCCCTCGACGACGGCAAGGACACTATAGTGGTTGCTTTGGACATAGCAGGAGCTTTTGATAAAGTATGGCACAACGGATTACTAGAAAAGCTTCGTGCTAAAGGCATCCAGGGTGGCTTGCTACGACTCTTGGGAAATTACCTGCAGGACAGAAGCCTCAAGGTGGTTGTCAACGGGCAAACATCTGAGTCCCTGCCTGTGGAGGCATCAGTGCCACAGGGTTCAATTCTTGGCCCACTCCTGTGGAATATCTACGTGGATGATCTTCTCCAGCTACTGCCAGGAGTCATGGCCTATGCTGATGACTGCACCCTCTCCTATACCTATCCACGCCAGGACAGTGGGCGGGCTGCTGAGGCCATCAATCAGCAGCTACGAGTGATAAAGGAGTGGGGTGCTCGCTGGCAAGTGACATTCGCGCCGGAGAAGACACAAGCAATGGTTGTCTCTCGGTCCCCAGCCGCCATGGCAGCAATGGCAGGAAAGTTGTCTTTGGCGTTGCTGCTCTCCCACTCCAAGATGACGTCAAGATACTTGGAGTGGAGGTGGATCGAGGGCTGAGGTTTGACAGGCATGTCAAAACCATTGCCAAGAAAGCCTCTCACAGGATCTCCGCTCAGAAGGATCGCCAGTTTCCTCGACAGGAAGGGGAGACTGCTGCTGTACAAGGCACAGGTGCGGCCCCACCTTGAATACGCAGCTCTCTCCTGGATGTCCTGTGCCGCCACACACAGAAGGAGACTGGACAGCATCCAACGCCGCGCCATACGGCTAGTAGATGCTGCACTACCACCTCACCCAGAGCCTGAGCGTCCCCTTGATTCACTGGAACACCGCAGAGACGTGGCGGCGATCGTAGTGTTCCATAAGGCACAGGTGCAAAGAGTGCCACATCTGGCAGGGCTGCGTCATCCTCTAAGAGTCACCGCACGGAGCACGAGAACGGTGCTCAATGGTGGTGACGCCGTAGAGGTGCCGCGATCCCACGGGTGTCAGCATCAACGCACCTTCGCAGGACGCGTCTCCAGGATGTGGAACTTGTTCACGGCCGCGGTGCCTCACGTCCAGGAGATGAACACACAGTGTCAAACTGATGGCACATAAGTGGAGACAGACACTGCCAACTCCTCTGACACTCTTTGTGACGTGACACTCAGTGTAGTGCAGTGCGTGAATAGTGCTAGTGAAGTGAAACGAATAGTGCTCCATTTACATGCTGACCATCTTGTATATTATCTATTTTTAAGTCTTGTAAATATTGTAGAGAAATAGATTGTAGTACCCTTAGAATAGGTAGCACACGACAGTGCGCCTTTGGGTACATGTTCCTTTGTATTAAGTTTTGTTTAAATAAAAAAAAAAAAAAAGAGAGAGAGAGAGAGAGAGAGAGAGAGAGAGAGAGAGAGAGAGAAATGAAAAACACAAAAACGAAGCTAAATGAAAGGAAAAACACGGACTGAAGCAAAAACGTATCGGAAAAAATGACAAAGGAAAAAAAAATGTGGGAAACAAAAATCATCGAAAAAATAGAAAAGGGAAAACAAGAAAATAATTAAAATCAAATCGAAAATGAGAAAAAAGAAGAGAAAAAAAAAAGAAAAAAACACCAAACCAAAAAATATCTAAAAAATTGAAAAAAGTGTCTCTAAATGAAGGAAAACAAGAAAACAATTAAAATGAAGCTAAAAAAAAGGACAAAAGGAGGAAAAAAAGTGAATCGGGGAAACAAAACAAGCTTAAGCAAAATAAAAAGAAGGAAACAAAAGAAAGGAAAGCAAAATAAATCCAATAAGGGAAAAAAAACACAATACTTAGGTCAAAGAAAAACACAAACAGAAGAAAACAAAACAAATTAAAAACAAACAACGAAAAAACACCAAAAAAAAACACAAAATCAAGAGGAAAGACACAAGGAAAACTAAAAACATGGGGAAAGAAAGGGAAATAATGGGGAAAAAACAAGAGAGGGTTGGATCAGATATTGGCATCCATTTTCTGTTTGTCTGAGGGAATACATAACCTCGCTCCGTTTTCTCTCCCTGAGCCATAAATCTTCCCTGATTCCATTCCCAGCGTCAAAATTCTATCGCCGGGAAGAAATAATATCACAATTCTCGAAACATTACATGGAAAACGAGGTAATTCTCTCTCTCTCTCTCTCTCTCTCTCTCTCTCTCTCTCTCTCTCTCTCTCTCTCTCTCTCTTTTTCTTTAGTTTCTTTGTCTTTTTTCTGTTCATTTTTCTTCCTCCTCTTCCTGTTTCTCTTTCTCTCCTTCCTTCCTTCTCCTCTTTCCTTATTTCTTTGCATGTTTTCCTTCTTTCTCTATTTTCATATTTTTCTACTTTTCCTCCTTCCTCCTATTATTTTCTTCCTTTTTCCTTGCTTTACTTCTTTCCAATTCCTCTTTTTTTCCTCTCTCTCTCTCTCTCTCTCTCTCTCTCTCTCTCTCTCTCTCTCTCTCTCTCATCTCTCCCCTCGCACCACCCTATCTCCTTCTCCATTTCCCTTTTCCCGCTATCTCCCTTCCTTCATCCATTATCCCCATCACTCTGTACCTTACCCCCATTTCCCTTCACTTACCCTCTACCTATCTTCACCCCATAAGTCTCCCTTCACCCCAGCTTCCTCTCCCCATTTCCCTCCCATCCTGCCGTCCATTCATCCTTTGTCCCCGTCTCTATTTATCTATCGGTAGCCCCGCCTCTTATCGGGAAGGGCCTGGGTTTGCGGGGGCATTATATAGGTCAGTAGGTTCAGAGGCAGGCTTTCCCCTCACCTCAAAACCTTCCTCAACCTTCTACTAGTCTTGTAATCCTCTCTACCTATCCCTCTTCTACCTTTTTCCCCTCGCTATCCCGACTCTCAGTAGTGTTAGGCTTATCTATGTGTGTGTGTGTGTATGCTAAATTGAAATACTGTCTCTCTCTCTCTCTCTCTCTCTGTGTGTGTGTGTGTGTGTGTGTGTGTGTGTGTGTGTGTGTGTGTGTGTGTGTGTGTGTGTGTGTGTGTGTGTGTGTGTGTGTCTTTTTGTGTTGTGATTCATTGGCAGCTACAGGGAAGTGGTCTTGATCCTGATCTTGAGAGGTCGAGCACTATTTTTCCCGCTTTTATTTATCTATATATCGAATTATTTGTTGTTATTTTTAGTTGGATGGTTCCTCTTTATTTAATTTGACTTTTTGTAAGGTTAGGTTTTTTTTTTTAGGTGGTAAGAAAATTTAGAGAGAGAGAGAGAGAGAGAGAGAGAGAGAGAGAGAGAGAGAGAGAGAGTCACGCCCAATCTCTCACTGTCAGTTCTCCTCTTTAATGGACAGAGAAAATCATCTTTGTTTAAAATCCCTGGTCGCTTTTCCCAGCCTTCTCTCCCCCCCCACCTCTCTCTCTCTCTCTCTCTCTCTCTCTCTCTCTCTCTCTCTCTCTCTCTCTCTCTCTCTCTGCCCTTTCCTATTGTTTTTCTCTCCCTCGCTCTCCCTCCAGTTCTTTCCTTCCGCCAGGGTGTGGTCGCGAGAGTGACAGCGTGAGAGAGAGAGAGAGAGAGAGAGAGAGAGAGAGAGAGAGAGAGAGAGAGAGAGAGAGAGAGAGAGAGAGAGAGAGAGAGAGAGAGAGAGAGAGAGAAAGAATGTATGTGACAGAGACAAAAGGGAGAAAAATATAGACAAAGAAGTGTATATATAGACAAAAAGATAGGTAGATGTATGGATGGAGACACACACACACACACACACACACACACACACACACAATCATTATCATTAACAACTACAAAAAAAAAAAATGAAAAAAAAATGACAAACACGATTCATTCTTCCAATTGAGACACACTTAAACTCAAGCCGATTATGAACTGACTTTACCAAATCCTTCCTAACTCCCCCCCTCCCTCCACTCCCCCTTCACTCTCCCTATGACACTCCTTCACTCCCCTCTCACTCGCCTCTCACTCCCCCCCTCCCGCTTCAACAAGGGCCCCGTTTTGAGGATAATTGATATTGGATTAAGTAGACAGGTGGCCATTATGCTCCCTGCCTCCCATAACAGTGCCAGCCGTGTCTCATTGGTGGTGTAGTAGTAGTAGTAGTAGTAGTAGTAGTAGTAGTAGTAGTAGTAGTAGTAGTTGTAGTTCTATTTATCTATTTTTCTTTATCTATTAGTAATTTTCTCCTCCCAATATTTGCTGTGCGTTTTATCATCTCTTTTCTTCATCACACTTTTTTTTTCACCTTCATCATCATCATCACCATTTTTTTTTCTTCATTACCACATTCTTCCACAATTCTTATATGACTAGTTCTTTATTCAGACCTTGTAGTAGTAGTAGTAGTAGTAGTAGTAGTAGTAGTAGTAGTAGTAGTAGTAGTAGTAGTAGTAGTAGTAGTAGTAGTAGTAGTAGTGGTAGTGTAGTAGTGGTGGTAGCAGTAGTAGTATTAGTAGCAGGAGAAGTAGTTTTATTTTAGTACTTCCTTATATAGCTATGAGATTCGTATTATTATATTTTATTACTACTACTACTACTACTACTACTACTACTACTACTACTACTACTACTACTACTACTACTACTACTACTACTACTACTACTACTGTTATTCTTGTTACAAAGTTGCAAGAGTTCATCTTTATTTAATTCACTTTTGCCCTTTCTGTCTTCCTCCTCCTCCTCCTCCTCCTCCTCCTCCTCCTCCTCCTCCTCCTCCTCCTCCTCTTCACCTTCGTTGCAGTTCCTTCACCCTTCACCTTCTCTCCAATCCCTCCTCCTCCTCGTCCTCCATCTCTCTCTCTCTCTCTCTCTCTCTCTCTCTCTCTCTCTCTCTCTCTCTCTCTCTCGCCCCTCCCTGTACTAATTACCCTTCTTCCTTCCTCCCTTCCTTCCCAACTCCCCTCCTTCCTACATCATTTATTCTCCCTCCCTCCCTCCCTTCCCTCCTCCTCTTACCTTTTTATAAACTTTTCTCTTTTCCTTCTCTCCCTCTCCGTCACTCTAACCTTTTCTCTTCCTGTTTTTATCTTTTTTTTTCCTGTATCTCTTTCGTCACTTGTTTCCTTTTCCTCTTCTTTGCATTTTCTTTCTTTTTTTTTCTATTCTCTTCCTTTTCTCTCCTTGTCTTGTTTCATCTATTTTCTGAACTTTTCTTTTCTTTCATTTCCTTATTTATTTATTTTTCTTATTCTCTTCCCTTCTCTTTTTTTTTCTTTTCTACTGTTTTGTTTTTCCTTTTTTTCCTCTTCTTTCCATATTCCTATTTCCCTTCTTTATCTTTTCCTTATTTCCATTTTCCTCTCTTTTCTCTCTTATATTCACCCCTTTTACTTCCCCTTTCCCTCTTCCCTTTCCGTTCACCAACTTTTCACTACTCATCCCTTTCCTTTCATCTAAGTTTTCTCCTCTCAAACTTTCCTCCACTTCTCCTGTACGTTCCCTTCCTCTTCCATATTCTCTACCCTTTCTTCCCTCATTCTTTTCCCTGTTTCCTTTCTTTTGTTCCCTCTCCTCTCCTCTTCTTTCTCTCCCTTTCTCTCCTCTCTCTCTCTCCTCCTCTCCTCTCCTCTCCTCTTCCCTCCTCTCCTCTTCCTCTCCTCTCCTCTCCTCTCCTCTCCTCTTCTCTCCTCTTCTCTTCCCTCCTCTCTCTCCTCGCCTCGGCTCTCTTCTTTCCTCTCCTCTCTTTTTTCCTCTCCTCTCCTCTCCTCTCCTCTCCTCTCCTCTTCTCTCCTCTCCCCTCCTCTCTTCCTTCTGCAGGTGAGTGTTGACACATATCAAGCTGATCCTTCTCTTCGACGCCCGAGGGACAAACACACGTGCTTAGCTTAAAGGTAAATAGTCCTGGGAGGGATGGACGGAGGGAGGGAGGGAGGGAAGTAGGGAGGAAGGAAGAGAGGGAGAGAGGGAGGGAGGAAGGGAGGAGGGAGAGAGAGAGAGAGAGAGAGAGAGAGAGAGAGAGAGAGAGAGAGAGAGAGAGAGAGAGAGAGAGAGAGAGAGAGAGAGAGAGAGAGAGAGAGAGAGAGAGAGAGAGAGAGAGAGAGAGAGAGAGAGAGAGAGAGAGAGAGAGAGAGAGAGAGAATACACAATAGAGAGAAAGTGAGAGAGAGAGAGAGAGAGAGAGAGAGAGAGAGAGAGAGAGAGAGAGAGAGAGAGAGAGAGAGAGAGAGAGAGAGAGAGAGAGAGAGAGAGAGAGAGAGAGAGAAACTAAAAGATAAACAGACAGACACATCAAACATATTTTCAGAAACTGCGAAGTAAAAAAATAAGAAAAACTGAAAAAAACTTACGTAAAATACAAGAAAACGTGAAACGATTAACAATAACAACATAAAAATCAAATTATTCTCAATTCATGTATAAAAACAACGTGACGCGCCAATGAAAGCTTGTGTCGACGATGCACCCAACAGTCCTCTACGATAAGACATAGATAGATAAGTAATAATAGATAGATAAAATAATAATAATGATAGTATTAATTCACTTTTGCACCTCAGGAACTCCAATGACGTTCCTGCTTCCATTCCAGTTCAAGTATTCCTAGTGTTCGATAAATTCCCATTCCCATTCCTGATCAGTATTACTTGCAGTTTATTAGAATGAAAAGAAATTAATCAAGCAAAAAAAATAAAAAAGAATGAATAAATACAGCAAAATACGTAAGGATGACATGGAGGAAAAAAAAAAGGTCATATTAAAAGTGAAGCTTGAAAAAAGACAAATGTGAAACTGACAAGGAAAAGAAAGTTAGTAAATCTTTAAAGGGGAAAATGAAGGTCGTTATCTTGATAAAAAGGAGAAAAATAATGTTGAAAAAAAAGTCGGTAGTGGTGGTGACAGTGGTGGTGACAGTGGTGGTGGTGATGGCTGTGATAGTAGTGGTGATGATTGTGATGGTAGTGCTGAGGTTGAAAATGGAGAAAGTAGTAGTAGTAGTAGTAGTAGTAGCGGTGGTGGTGGTGGTAGTAGTAGTAGTAGTAGTAATCATAGTCGTAGTCGTAGTAGTAGTAGTAGTAGTAGCAGTAGTAGTAGTTAATGTGGCAAATGTGGCAAAGTTTCCTTGGTGTAATTGGTGGCAGGATTTATGATTTATGTGATATGTTCCTCATCCCCTCTACCCTCCTCCACACCCCCGCCCCTGCCACACACCTGTCAGGTAACCCTCGCCCCGCCGCTGATTAACGAAGTCTACCTGTCGCCCGGTGCAGCCCTTGTCAACTAACTCTTTAAGGCAAACTAATTACCGCCTACTCCGTGCGTTGCCGCCCCACACGCGTCGCCAATCATTTTCCTTCGGAGGATGTAAAATGTAAAAAAAAAAAAAAAAGTTCTTGTTTACTACTAGCGCGGTTGCTGTGTGTTCGGAATGCTCGAGGAATTTGTCTACTGTTGCTACTAGTGTTAGTGTGACTACTGCTACTGCAATGATAAGCTTACTATTATTATTACTATGACTATTTCTATCATTATTAACACCACTACTATTAATACTGCTATTGTGCCACCACCACCACCACTGCAACAGCTACTAACACTACTACTACTACTATTACTACTACTACTGCTACTGCCATTACTACTACTACTACTACTATCTACTACTACTACTACTACTACTACTTCGACGAATAATAATGAAAATAATAAAAAAAAATAATAACAATAATCAATAACAACAACAACAACAAAAACAACAACAGCAACAACAACAACGACAGCCTCAACACCACCGATCCTCATTTAGCCCAGAAATGAAGCACCACACTGTCCATCACCACACACTGAAAATAAATGGTCGCAAAAATAAATAAGCAAGTATATCCACACGCTATCTAATTCAGGCTAACTCACTAACTTACAGCGGCGTCTAAATTGCTGTGCACGGACCCTCAACACTCAAAAATTATTCCAACCCCCTCGCGGACGCAAATTACGAGATGAAAACCATAAAACTGAGAAACTGTCCACCCAAATTGTCGCTTATTTCTCAGTACTCGAAAATTTTCTGTAACTTTTGTACGGTTTGATGACGATGATTAGAGAGAGAGAGAGAGAGAGAGAGAGAGAGAGAGAGAGAGAGAGAGAGAGAGAGAGAGAGAGAGAGAGAGAGAGAGAGAGAGAGAGAGAGAGAGAGAATGAGGGATATAGTTAAAAGGAAAGAACGATTTATAAATTTGAAGCCAGAGTTCACAGTATCAATATATATAAGGAAATGGATATGATAACAGATAAAATTAATGTAGCAACAACAACAATAACAACAACAACAACTCTCTCTCTCTCTCTCTCTCTCTCTCTCTCTCTCTCTCTCTCTCTCTCTCTCTTTCTCCTCCTCTCCTCCTCCTCCTCCTCCCTCCTCCTCCTCCTCCTCCTCCTCCTCTTCCTCCTCCTCCTCCTCCTCCTCCTCTTCTTCCACATGAGTAAACAAAGGTACTACACGTGACCTTTTTTTCCAGTGTACATTTTTTTTTTCCTATTTGTCCCACGTTCTCTCTCCTTTTTATTCCCCGAGTACTCCAGTAGTAGTAGTAGTAGTAGTAGTAGTAGTAGTAGTAGTGATACTAGTAGTAGTGGCAGATCCAATTTCCCAAGTTAGTAATCTCTCTTCTCAGCTCATGATAAGTCCCATTTTAGCTTAATCTCTCCAAGCGGGGAACTTTTGTCCTTCTAAAATCCTTCTAAAACCTGCTCTATATCCAGCCCTTCCCCATGCACCACCACCACCACCACCACCACACCATCACCACCACCACCAACACCAACACCATTTTTAAGACAGTTTGGTATTTTTTTTT
>NC_059275.1:14904533-14907033 GCF_017591435.1 Portunus trituberculatus
CACTCCCCTCATCTAACACATTCCCATCACCACCCTCTATCATCAACCCCTTACATTTTGACCCCCCTCTTGTAACACTCCTATTACTCAACTTCCCCATCATTCTCCCCATCCTACTCCCCTTCAGCCCGTCCCTCGCCCCTCCACCAGCCTCAGTACCTGCGAACACACTGCCCAGGTGCTCAGTGTCACAGGTAGGCCATTCAGGAGAGAGGGACTGATGGGTGTACCTGCGAGGCTAATATTTGTGAGGTGCCTGTGTTTTAGTGGCCATAGAGAGAGAGAGAGAGAGAGAGAGAGAGAGAGAGAGAGAGAGAGAGAGAGAGAGAGAGAGAGAGAGAGAGAGAGAGAGAGAGAGAGAGAGAGAGAGAGAGAGAGAGAGAGAGAGAGAGAGAGAGAGAGAGAGAGAGAGAGAGAGAGAGAGAGAGAGAGAGAGAGAGAGAGAGAGAGAGAGAGAGAGAGAGACTACACAATTAAATTTAAAGTGAGGAAACGTGAGATAGCAAAGGCAAAAGAAGAGGAGGAGGAGGAGGAGGAGGAGGAGGAGGAGGAGGAGGAGGAGGAGGAGGAGGAGGAGGAGGAGGAGGAGGAGGAGGAGGAAAGAGGAGGAAGATATCTTGTGGAAAGTACGTGAAAGAGAAAAAAAAAATGAAAACGAAGTTGACGAAGAGGGAAGAGGAGGAAGAGGAAGAAGAGGAGGACAAGGAGAAGGAGAAGGAGAAGGAGGAGGAGGAGGAGGAGGAGATGAGTGTATACAAAGAAGGGGAGTAAATGAGAGTGTGAAGTGTGTGATGTGAAAGGAGAGGGAAAATAAAGGAAGAGATGAGGATGCGTAAGAAGAGGAGGGAAGGAAAGATGAAAAGAGAGAAAAAGAGAAAGGAAAAATGAAAGAAAGGATGTGAAAAAGGAGAAAAATACCGAAAGATATTCATGAAAAAGGAAAAGAAAAAGACTGGAGATGGAGAAGAGAGAGAGAGAGAGAGAGAGAGAGAGAGAGAGAGAGAGAGAGAGAGAGAGAGAGAGAGAGAGAGAGAGAGAGAGAGAGAGAGAGAGAGAGAGAGAGAGAGAGAGAGAGAGAGAGAGAGAGAGAGAGAGAGAGAGAGAGAGAGAGAGAGAGAGAGAGAGAGAGAGAGAGAGAGAGAGAGAGAGAGAGAGAGAGAGAGAGAGAGAGAGAGAGAGAGAGAGAGAGAGAGAGAGAGAGAGAGAGAGAGAGAGAGAGAGAGAGAGAGAGAGAGAGAGAGAGAGAGAGAGAGAGAGAGAGAGAGAGAGAGAGAGAGAGAGAGAGAGAGAGAGAGAGAGAGAGAGAGAGAGAGAGAGAGAGAGAGAGAGAGAGAGAGAGAGAGAGAGAGAGAGAGAGAGAGAGAGAGAGAGAGAGAGAGAGAGAGAGAGAGAGAGAGAGAGAGAGAGAGAGAGAGAGAGAGAATAAACAAATACCTATAGACAATAACAGGTGTAAACGAGGCAGGTGTTGACAGGAGACAGGTGAGATGAAAGTGCCAGAGAGAGAGAGAGAGAGAGAGAGAGAGAGAGAGAGAGAGAGAGAGGGTAGTGTCTTCCTTTCCCTCCCTCACCAAAGTCATTTCTTTTCCTAGTGAAGGTAAATTTCCCACGAGCATTGTGCAGTTTTTATTGCCATCCAATCTTACCTTCTTCCTCTTCTCTCACTCTCACTCTTCCTTCCTCCTTCCTCTCTTCCTCCTCTCTTTCCATACACTTTTTCCTCCACTCTTCCTCCTCCACTCTTCCCCCTCCATTCTTCCTCTCCCTCTCTTACCTTTCACTTTCCTTCCTTCTCTATTTCCATCCATTCTTCCTTCCTTCTCTCTCTTCCCTCCACTCTTCCTTCCTCCTTTCTTTCCCTCCAATCTTCCTCCCCCTCTCCCTTCCTCTCCCTGCCCTATTCCCTCCTCTCCTCTGAAACTCTTATTCTCTTTTTCTCTCTCCTTTTCTCATTCTTTTCACACTTTCTCTTGTATTTCATTTCTTCTCTTCTTACAAATCTCTAATTCTTTTTAATTATTTTCTTTCTTTAACTTCTTCTTCTTCATCTATCTTTTATTTACTTTCTTTACTTCCATCTTCTAACCTGCCACGTCCTCCTCTTTTTCTCTTCCATAATTCTATCAACATTATCTCCTTATTTCTCACTTCTCCCTTCCTTCCTTCCTTCCTTCCTTCCTTCCTTCCTTCCTTCCTTCCTTACTTACTTACTTCCATCCTTTCTTCCTTTCTTCCTTCCTTCCTTCCTTCTTTCCTTCTTTCCTTCCTCAGAACTCTTGCCATACATTCCTTGCCCTTCCCTTCCTTTCCCTTCCCTTCTACGCTTCCTCATCTTCTATTCCTCTTCCTTTATTCGCCTCTCCCACGTTCTCCCAGCCTTTCCCATACTCTGAAAATACACTTACCTACCACGCCCACACACACAAGTGAAAATGAACGGCAGGGAAACACACACACACACACACACACACACACACACACACACACACACACACACACA
>NC_059275.1:14909533-14919533 GCF_017591435.1 Portunus trituberculatus
GCTATAGTCATTCCTAAGCTCTGTCTTTTAAGAGGGAGGTTTCAAGACATTTGTTCCTTCATTATTGGTAACTTTGTACCACTCTTTAAGGGATCCAGCGTTTAAGTGGGCCCTTTTTAATATTTTGTTGCCCTTGCTTGGCTTCCCTCCTGCATAAAAAAGAAAATTCTGTGCCTCAGGTCCACATTTTCAAAAGGCTTTATTTAAGTTTATACGCGTTTTTCAAGTTTTTTTTTTTTTTTTACGGTTTTAGAGGCAGAGTGACAAGATTTCCACATTATTAACTGGGAAGGCACTCTTGAAAACCTCACTAATCATCTCTGTGGCCTTGGAAATTGTCGTGGTGAGAGAGAAAAGTGTTTCAGAATACAAGACCCATTTTTTTTTTTCTGATTTCATGCGTCCTTTCTGTAACTTCTTGGGGAATTCATGTTATCCAATGCCATCAACTACAGAAAGATTACATGAATATCACCTATTTTTTTCTAGTTTTAAGACAGGAAATGTATTAATGAAAGTACTTGGTCTTATATTTGAAACATAAAATAGCTACTGAGTCATGAATAATTGTTATGTAGATGATAAATGTATAAACACACAAAATGCCACATCTCAAGACAGCGAGACGTGAATTGTGCGTGAGAGAGAGAGAGAGAGAGAGAGAGAGAGAGAGAGAGAGAGAGAGAGAGAGAGAGAGATGAAATGATAGTAATGACATAGATATACAGAACAAAATAAAGAAAAAATAGAGGATGAGTATAATAATGGCAACAATTTAAAGATTCCCTGTATGAGGTAAGGCCAAAATGCGTCAATACACGACAGAATGATTAGCAAATAAATCATAACAAGGAACAGTTGATAAAGATTCGCTCTAAGGTAAGAGTCAAAGATATGTACAACTCTTTCACTACGATAAGCAACAACTCAACATTACAAACCACTGCAGTAACATATTTAATCCCTTGAATACTGGGACACATTTTTTACCTTGAGATTTGTGTACCGTTAGACTATTTCATTGACATTAAGCAAGGGTCTATGGAGGTCAGCAGATTAATAATGGCCGTCTTCACTATTCTAATCCCCCTCACGAGTTTCTGAAGCTGTATAAAATCACCAAATAGTAAGCGGAGGAAATATGGAAACGCGTCATCGTACTAAAGGGGTTAAAGGCATTCACAATGATAAAGGAATAAAAAGGATAGATACTCAAAGGTCATTTGTACTAATATTCAGAAACGGATGTACAGTGATAAGAAATCCTTCAGTGTTATGTGATTAAGAAACCTTATCTCGAGTAGAAGTGAAAGGATTAATGCATGGCTGAGTGTGTGTGTGTGTGTGTGTGTGTGTGTGTGTGTGTGTGTGTGTGTGTGTGTGTGTGTGTGTGTGTGTGTGTGTGTGTGAAGCAAGCAAGCAACAGGCGGATGGTGCTGCAGGCGCTGGTCCCCCCATCATGCACTGCACCTGTTGGCAACACCCTCGCCTGACGAACCTGACGGAGCTGACGAGCCTCTCCCGGCGCGTCAATGAACCACCAGTGAGGCGCCGAGTAATTAATGAGGAGGCGCGTCATAGTACAGGGAACACGTCTGTCAGTCACCATTACACTCACAATGCGCCAAAGAAATAGTGCGTGAATGCTTGCCGGAATGACACACACACACACACACACACACACACACACACACACACACACACACACACACACACACACACACATTTGAGGAGCGAGATAACTGCAGTGACTGACAATATCAAAGCGCATTTTTCTAGTTA
This sequence comes from Portunus trituberculatus, assembly GCF_017591435.1. Taxonomy (NCBI): domain Eukaryota; kingdom Metazoa; phylum Arthropoda; class Malacostraca; order Decapoda; family Portunidae; genus Portunus; species Portunus trituberculatus. Next base: position 14,911,316 of record NC_059275.1, read on the forward strand.
CATAAGGACAGTAAAGTTCTCAAGGTGTTCTTTGTTCCTTGATCTGAGCATGTCTTGCTGTATGAACACACTAATACGAGGAAAGAACACACAGCAGCAGACCTTTTGACCCTCATGAGAAATCACAAACAATCAACACCGAGTCGTTTCTTAGCCGTATAGTATATAAAAATGTACTTAGCGTGTGATATTTCGCCATAGAAATCTTGCCAACAAACCGTGATATTTGTTTTTCCGTCTGTCTGAAGTAAGAGAACCAATATAGTAAACCACAAAGTCTTTTCCAATAAGCTTCCTGTGTGTCTATTTGTATATCAGTCGGTCAACTTTTCTATGCAAGATACAGAAGCAGCACGGAAGGAAACACACGCCTCCACCATCCACCATCCACCACCATCCACATACCCACACTCCACAAACTTCCAGACTCCAGCAGTGCAGCAACAAAGTACCCCCTACCCAGCACCCTCCCACCCCCACCCACACAACACCCAACAAAAAAAGAAAACTTCCCCAATACAGAACGTCTCGAGGCACGCCGCTGCTCTCGAGTCTCGGGGTGACATTCACTTTTGTTAACCTTCTTTTTTTAGCCAAGCAAGTTTCCCTTTCTGGACGAGACGATAAAACTCTGCCGACACGAAGCTGCGGCGGCCATGTTGATCTTGGGGTGCGATAACAACTCAGGGTCGCAGGTGAGGAGACTCGAGGCGGCAGGTAATTAATCAATATTGTGGCAGGTGAGAGGTGAAGGACATGGGGAGGGATAGGAGGAACAGGGAATGGGGAAGGAGAGGAGGTGGAAGGACAGGAAAGACAAGAGGGTGCAGAAAGGAAATTTGCTTGTGGGATGCAGATTAAGAGTTAGTTAGAATGACGAGAAGTGATAAGGAATGACAGGTAAATGAATATTGGGGACTCATTTACAAGTTTAAATTAAGGAAAGGGAGGCAGATTAAAGTATTTTCATATTTATTCTGCTTATTATTTGATGATTTTTACACAGCTTCAGAAACTCATGTGGGGACTAAAATAATGAAGACTGTGGCCATTAATCTTCTGACCTCCATAGATCCTTCTTAATGTCAATAAAATCATCTAATCACACCCAAAACATAAAATACAAAATGCGTCCCGGTACTAAAGAGGTTACGAGTTTGGTCATATGAGAAGAAAAACTAAGCAACGAGGAGTGACGAAACACTAAATATTGGTCTCCAGGTTTCAAGTTGCCATTTGGAGCCGATGTCCAGCTTCCCTCAGTGTCCCGGGGCGTGTTTGCGTGAGGCTACCGACACCACTGCGGCAAGAAGTCCGTGAAAAGGTGCATTGTGGGTGTGGCAGGCGTGTGTGGGTGTGTTAAGAGATGCTGAAATAAGAAATAGACAACGCTAGATAAAAAGATGAATTGATAGATAAAGAGAGAGAGATAGAAAAGTAGAGAGATAGATAGATAGATGGATAGATAGATAGACACAGACAGAAAGATAGATAGATATAGAATAAAAGTACATGGACAGAGAGAAAGACAGAAGAATGAATAACTAAGACGAGTATAAAGAAACCAATACTATGTTGACTATATGCACTGAAAAGTAAACCTAGAGATGGACGGTGGCAGAAAATCAATACCACAACGGAATAAGCAAACAGACACACGGAAAGGAATAAACAGAACAGCACAAATAGAATAAGAACGTAAAGTAAGCTACAACGAGCCAGCAGTCCTAAACGTGGCAGTTCCTGTATCAAAGCTGGCAAAGAGAGTAATGTTGGGACAAATAAATAAGTAATGTCTGGAAAAACAAAACAAAAATATTGACGCAAACAAAATAACAATGAGGAAAACAATAATAATGATCAAAGTAATTTCTGGACAAACAAGTAAGGCTGAGGGAAGCAAACAAACATGTAATATTCAAGTCAGCAAAGTGATGTTGGGACAAGAAAAGGAAAAAAACAAGTATGGTGGTAAATGCTATACCCGTGTTTGTCTCAGCCTTTTACCTTCTAATGAATCACTGAATATAACATGGAGCGGTTAAATGAAGACAAACAAACAGGAAGACAACGGGGAAAACAGATATACTCACAATGCACACAAGTAAAACGAGACAGAAAACTCAACTAATTAAACAGATAGAAAGAGAAGAATCCTAGAAAGTGAATGAAAACAGATTTAAATGAAGACAAACAAACAGGAAGACAACGGGGAAAACAGATATACTCACAATGCACACAGGAAGAAAGAGACAGAAAACTCAACTAATTAAACAGTAACGAGACAGAAAGAGAAGAGTTCGATGGAAGCAGATACTGACACTAATATCATAAGGTACATATATAATAGTCTTAATTCAATTTAATATCGTGTTCTGTGTCCTGCTCTCATATTTACCTCCACGCTTCATTTTAAGTAGTTCGAAATAAGACCACTGCTTATTGTACTGGTGAGGGAGTGACACTTTTCGGAGCCTCGTTCATTATATCGCTTCGTTTGTTTCACTGTATCATGTGTAGTCTCGGTCTCACTCTTGGCTAGTGATGAGTGTCTCGAGCTGTCCCTTCCTGTTTACTGTGTGGTTCGAAGCTGAGTGAAGCCCTTGTGTGAAGGCCCCTCTCTCTCTGTTTCACTTAGTCCACGGTAAATATAACATGTCACTTTCTACATTAAAAAAAAAAAAAAAGATATAAATAGATGAATAAAAATACCTCCTTATTTTTTTTTTTTGTGTGTTTTTAAAGTTTTTTTTTCTTATATTTTTGCTTTTAATGTGATTTTTTTTATTTTGATAGAGATTATGATTGATTAACCGGGAAAAACACACAAGCACTGACTGAAACAAAATAAGCTTGAAATACACCTAAACAAGCGTTACAAACCGTGACAAACAGTGACAAACCGTGACAAACCGTGATAAAGCGTGACAAACCGTGACAAAGCGAATAAACAAGAACACAAAAAATCAAGTAATCAAGGCAAACAAGTAGGCAAAACATAACAAATATGACACTAAACAAATAAACAATTAAGAAACAAATAAATAGGCAGGAAAAACACAACAAAATCAATACACCAACAAACCAAAACAGACAAACAAACAAACAAACAAACATGCAAACAGGCGGTCACTTTTCCCCTCCCACAGTGATATCCAATAAGAAGTAAAAGTGAAAAGAATAAAAATGGCGCCCAATGAGGCATAAATCACGCTCGTTCCCCCACCTTTCACATTAAACATTTTTATTGAATACAAACACGAAAATCACGCCAATGTTGCTCAGTGTGTGTGTGTGTGTGTGTGTGTGTGTGTGTGTGTGTGTGTGTGTGTGTGTGTATGTGTGTGTGTGTCAGCAATAAAGAAAAGCCATCCATTCTGTGTGTCAAACGTGAACACAAAGAATGTTTTTATCAATTCTTCCTCTCCCTCTTCTCCTCCTCCTCCTCCTCTTCCTCCTCCTCTCTCTCTCTCTCTCTCTCTCTCTCTCTCTCTCTCTCTCTCTCTCTCTCTCTCTCTCTCTCTCTCTCTCTCTCTCTCTCTCTCTCTCTCTCTCTCTCTCTCTGTCAGGTGTCTAATTAATCGAGAGAATATTCGCTTGTTGCTCTTCCTTCGCCTCCACCACGCCCACGCACGCAGAGGAGGCACTGGCGAGGAGGAGGCACATCTCCCTTCTCTCCTCCCTTGCCTTCGTCAGTAGAACAACACGGGTGAGAAAACGTTTCATTAATGCATGGCTCCCTTCTCCCTCGCCTCCCCCAAACGTTCCCCACAGCTGCCACGACCCCCGGAGCGCCCACTGTGTCCCCTGTGCTGTCACCAATGGCCGCTGTTACCTGGCGCGGATTGGGATAAGATGACAGGTGTGGCGTGAGCAGCCATCACCCGGGTAACACTCACCAAATGTTAACATGAAGTCTCCATACGGACTGTCAGGTGGAGTGGCCATGACGGTGGTGGTGGTGGTGGTGAAGGGAGGTGGAGGACGGTGGTGGAGGAGAAGGAGGAGGAGCTGAAGGGGGAGGTTTGGTGATGGCCCCGATGGTTGATGGGGTCGTGGGCGTGGTGGAGAAGGGGAGGGAAGGAGAGAGTGGCGGCGCTAGTCTTGAGGAGTCATCCACAGGGGGCGGCGCGAGCAACACAAACACACACACACACACCTCACCAGCGGGCCAGCAGCAAACTGACTGCTGGCGAGGCCCGCGCCGTCTCCCTGCCTCTGCTCTCCCCTCTCCTCTCCGCCCATCTCCCATCCACCAAGCCTCCCCGACTGCCCCGCCGCCAACCTTCTTCCATCCCTCCATCTCCCGCCTCCCTCTCTCCGTCTCCTCCACCTTGTCTCCTCTCTCCTGCCTCCAACACGCATCCGCACCACCCCCACCATCCTTACTCTCATTTCTCCCTTCCCCTCCATCTCTCATACTTCTCTACCTTTTCATCCACCCTCCCACTGCCTTCCCCTGTCACCACCACTGCCTCCTGCCCCTGTCGCCACCACCGCTACAACGGTCGCATCTGTGGCATATCAATTTCAACAAGATCAAACACGTTTATCCCGAGGCAGGCACAGGCGAAGCTCGTCTGGCGAGCGACACTCGAGTTCCGCCCGAGGCTGGGAGGCATTGTGCTGACCAGACTGAAAAGCTGACTTGGCACTGACTTGTCGCTGATGCTTTCTGCAGGAACACGATCAAGAGGGACAAGAAAACAGCTCCGGCGCCGGACTCTGCCGATCAGGAAGCATCTCCGGGCGGCGCAGATCCATTACGTGACAAGATCTTCCGCCGTGAGATTCCGCCCCGCCAGCGACGTCCTGGCCTGGACCTGTACCTCTGGCTGGGCGAGGACATCGATTTACGGCAGCCACGCGGCCCGAGGACGTCAAAGCTAGCCTAAGACATACTCTGGCCGCCTGACGGGACGCTTTCCTCACACAACGATCACGGACCAGCCGCCCTCGCCTCACACTTGACTTTCCGCCTTCTCCGTGACCTGCAGGTCAATCAAGGTCATCCCGTCCACCTGCCACCGCCAGGCAGTGCCGGCTGACCCTCATGGCTGCACCTTGAGGTTGGTCAGCTCATGGGGAAAACTTGTAAGGCGGGACTCTGAAAGGAAAACTTACGACGCACGGTGGTCACGAGAAAATGGAGACAGATGATGAAGAACTGAGACGTGACAGGCGGACACGGACGAGTAGGTGAAGGCAAGGGGTGCACAACTTAGAATTCAAATGGACAGCGCTGCAAGGGAAGTGGCAGCAACACCGCGGCGGATATTAAGAGACGGAGGCGAGGCGGTGGAAGGCAACACTGGTGGCACGGAAATTGGTGAAACTTTCCATTCATAACCACGATTTGAATCAGACTCAAGGAGAAATATCTGCAGTGAAAACTCGCCCACGATACTGCAGAGGAAGACTTCAAACAACACTCCTCCCCTCACATTAAAACAAGCCAGTCAGTTCAAGTTTTGGGGACACCTTGACATTATTCATTCTAAGTGTTCCGTTTACTTAAATTTGAAAGTATTATCAAGTTAGTGCCTTATAAATAAAAGGAATTAAATGCATTAGACTGAATTTTACTTACATCCAGTGACTCTGTGTGTGTGTGTGTGTGTGTGTGTGTGTGTGTGTGTGTGTGTGTGTGTGTGTGTGTGTGTGTGTGTGTGTGTGTGTGTGTGTTCAGAGGGGAATGAGTCACAGTGGAAATGAAGGTTTATATCGCGACACTAACATTCCTCTTTCTTCTGCCTGCTTAAAATGCTTCTCGGCGCCACGGGACACAAGAGGGGCGTCTGCTTCCCAGCGTCTTGAGGCCACGTCAAGCTGCCATGTGACTGACTGACTGACTGACTGACTGGCTGACTGACTGACTAAATAACTGACAGACTGACTAAATAAATAAATGACTGACTGACTGACTGACTGACTGACTGACTGATTAAACGACTGACTGATTGACCGACTAACTGTCTGACTAACTGACTGACTGACCGACTGAATGAATGAATGAATAAAGGATTAACTGACTGGCTAAATAACTAACTGACTAAGTGACTAGCTGACGAACTGACTTACTGACTGACTGACTATTTGACTGATTGACTAACTTACTGATCGAATAACTAACTAACTGACTAACTAACTAACTAACTAACTAACTAACTGACCGGCTAACTAACTAACTAACTAACTGACTGGCTGATTTACAAGTTAACATAGAAAAGGATACTAAAAAAAAAAATCCGTTTATAATCATATAGGAAAATCTGACTAAAGGACTGAACACCTTCATGACTCGAGCAAAAAATAATGATTCATACAAGGACTAAAGAGTTCAAGCTAAATGGAAGAATTGATACAAAAAAGTAACAAAAGATAAGGAGGCGATGGTTCTGAAATAGTGGATAATGAATGAGTGGTCAAGGAGTTCGTGTTGAGTTATTAGTAAGATTATGTAATGTTTGACCTTTATGTGGGAGTCTTTCATGTAGAGAATGTCACGTGTAGGAATGGTGGCCTCTGACTGATTAACTAACTGACTGACTGACTGACTGACTGAATAACTGACTGACTCACTGACTGACTGAATGAATAATTGACTAACTGGCTGACTGACTGATTGAATGAATGAATAATTGACTGACTGAATAACTGATTAACTGACTGACTAACTAACTGACTTAATGACTGATTGACTGACTGACTGACTGACTGACAAACTGACACTCTAACAACTAGCACATCCTGACACAGAACAGTAAACTAACTAACAGTAACTCCCAGCGTGTCGAATGTCCTTTTAACCCCTTCAGTACCATGACGCGTTCCCTTATTCATTCTGCTTACTATTTGGTGATTTTATACAGCTTCAGAAACTCATGGGGGGGATTAAGATAATAAAGACTTTGGCTATTAATCTTCTGACCTCCACAGATCCTTTCTAATGTCAATAAAATGGCCAAATTGTACACAAATCTCAATCTAAAAATGTGTCCCAGTACTGAAGGAGTTAATCTTCTGACCTCCACAGACCCTTCCTGATGTCAATAAAATGGTCCAATGGAACACAAATCTCATGATAAAAATGTGTCCCAGTACTGAAGGAGTTAATCTTCTGACCTCCATAGATCCTTCTTAATGTGGTCGTCGTCGTCATTGTTGTTGTTGTTGTTGTTGTTGTTGTTGTTGTTGTTGTTGTTGTTGTTGTTGTTGTTGTTGTTGTTGTTGTTGTTGTTATTATTATTTTCCTCCTTCTCCTCCTCTACCACCTACTACTACTACTACTACTACTACTACTACTTATCCTCCTCCTCCTCCTCCTCCTCCTCCTGCTCCTAGAGTTTATTTTATTTTTCTAATGCAAGAGGGAACCTAGCCAAGGGAAACAAAAGATAAAAAAAAAAAAAGGCCCACTTCAAATGCAAGTTCCCTAAAAGACTGGTAAGGAATTAACCAAAATTCAGGGACAAATATGTCTTGAAACCTCCCTCTTAAAAGAAGATGGAAATACAGAAGCAGACATGGAGTTCCAGAGGTTACCAGTGAAATGAATGAATGATTGAGAATACTGGTTAACTCTTGTATTTAAAAATTGGACAGAATAGGTATGAGAGGAAGAAGAAAGCCTTGTGCAGCGAGGCCGCAGGAGGAGGGGAGGTATGCAGTTAGCAAGATCAGTACAGCAGTTAGCATGAAAATAATAATAAAAGATAGAAAGAGATGCAACATTCCGGCGGTGAGAGAGTGGCTGAAGACAGTCAGTCAGAGGAGGGGAGTTGATGAGACGAAAAGCTTTTGATTCCACCCTATCTAATAAAGCTGTATGAGTGGAATCCCCCAAAACATGCGAAGAGTACTCCATACAAGGACGGATAAGGCCCTTGTGCAGAGCTAGCAGTGGGAAGGGCGAGAAAAACTGGGAGACACCTCAGAATGCCTAACTTCATAGAAGCTGTTTTAGCAAGAGATGAGATGTGACGCTTCTAGTTAAGATTGTAATTAAAAGACAGACCGAGGATATTCAGTGTAGAAGAAGAAGACGGTTGAGTGTCACTGAAGAAGAGGGGATAGTTGTCTGATAGGTTGTGTCGAGTTTATAGATGGAGGAATTGAATTTTTGTGGCATTCAGCACTACTGAGTTTTCTCTGCCTCAATCAGAATTCTTAGAAAGATCAGAAGTCAGGCGTTCTGTGGCGTCCCTGCGAGATCTAT